>NW_024544082.1:0-72551 GCF_018167655.1 Microtus oregoni | reverse complement strand
AGCACCCAGCACCCTGAGCACTGAGCACCCAGCACCCTGAGCACTGAGCACCCAGCACCCCGAGCACTGAGCACCCAGGACCCTGAGTACTGAGCACCCAACACCCAGAGTACTGAGCACCCAGCACCCTGAGCACTGAGCACCCAGCACCCTGAGTACTGAGCACCCAGCACCCTGAGTACTGAACACCCAGCACCCTGAGCACTGAGCACTGAGCACCCTGAGCACTGAGTACTGAGTACTGAGCACCCTGAGCACTGAGCACCCAGCACCCCGTGTACTGAGCACCCAGCACCCCGAGCACTGAGCACCCAGCGCCCTGAGGACTGAGCACCCAGCACCCCGAACAATGAGCACTGAGCACCCTGAGCACTGAGCACCCAGCACCCCGAGTACTGAGCACTGAGCACCCTGAGTACTGAGCACCAAGCACCCCGAGTACTGAGCACTGAGCACCCTGAGTACTGAGCACCCAGCACCCTGAGCACTGAGCACCCAGCACCCTGAGTACTGAGCACTGAGAACCCTGAGTACTGAGCACCGAGCACCCTGAGTACTGAGCACCCAGCACCCTGATCCCTGAGCACGGAGCACCCCGAGGACAGAGCACCCAGCACCCTGAGCACTGAGCACCCAGCACCTTGAGTACTGAGCACCGAGCACCCCGAGCACTGAGCACCCAGCACCCTGAGTACTGAGCACCCAGCACCCTGAGCACTGAGCACCCAGCACACTGAGAAGTGAGCACGCAGCACCCCGAGCACTGAGCACCCAGCACCCTGAGTACTGAGCACCCAGCACCCTGAGTACTGAGCACCCAGCACCCTGAGTACTGAGCACCCAGCACCCTGAGCACTGAGCACCCAGCACACTGAGTACTGAGCAACCGGCACCCTGAGAACTGAGCACTGAGCACCCAGCACCCTGAGCACTGAGCACTGTGCACAGAGCACCCCGAGTACTGAGCACCCAGCACCCAGAGCACTGAGGACCCAGCACCCTGAGCACTGAGCACCCAGCACCCTGAGTACTGAGCACCCAGCACCCTGAGTACTGAGCACTGAGCACCCCGAGTACTGAGCACCCAGCAGCCCGAGCACTGAGCACCTAGCACCCTGAGTACTGAGAACAGATCACCCTGAGTACTGAGCACCCAGCACCCTGAGTATTGAGCCCCCAGCACCCCTGAGTACTGAGCACCCAGCACCCCGAGCACTGAGCACCCAGCACCCCAAGAATGAGCACCCAGCACCCTGAGTACTGAGCAACAGCACCCTGAGCACTGAGCACCCAGCGCCCTGAGCACTGAGCACCCAGCACCCCGATCACTGAGCACCCAGCACCCCGAGCACTGAGCACCCAGCACCCTTAGCACTGAGCACCCAGCACCCTGAGCACTGAGCACCCAGCACCCTGAGAACTGAGCACCCAGCACCCTTAGTACTGAGCACCCAGCACCCTGAGTACTGAGCACTCAGCACCCTGAGTGCTGAGCACCGAGCACCCCGAGCACTGAGCACCCAGCACCTTGAGCACTGAGCACCCTGAGGACTGAGCACCCAGCACCCTGAGCACTGAGCACCGATCACCCTGAGCACTGAGCACCCAGCACCCCGAGAACTGAGCACCCAGCACCCTGAGTACTGATTACCCAGCACCCTGAGTACTGAGCACCCAGCACCCTGATCACTGAGCACAAAGCACGCTGAGTACTGAGCACTGAGCACCCTGAGTACTGAGCACCGAGGACCCTGAGCACTGAGCACCCAGCACGCTGAGTACTGAGCACTGAGCACCCCTGAGTACTGAGCATCTAGCACGCGGAGTACTGAGCACCCAGCACCCTGAGCACTGAGCCGCCAGCAACCTCAGCACTGAGCACCCAGCACCCCGAGTACTGAGCACCGAGCACCCCCGAGCACTGAGGACCCAGCACACTGAGTACTGAGCACCCAGCACCCTGAGTACTGAGCACTGAGCACCCCGAGTACTGAGCACCCAGCAGCCCGAGCACTGAGCACCTAGCACCCTGAGTACTGAGAACAGATCACCCTGAGTACTGAGCACCCAGCACCCTGAGTACTGAGCCCCCAGCACCCTGAGTACTGAGCACCCAGCACCCCGAGCACTGAGCACCCAGCACCCCAAGAATGAGCACCCAGTACCCTGAGTACTGAGCAACCAGCACCCTGAGTACTGAGCACTAAGCACCCAGAGCACTGAGCACCCAGCACCCCGAGCATGGAGCACCCAGGACCCCGAGCACTGAGTACTGAGCACCCAGCACCTTGAGTACTGAGCACCGAGCTCCCCGAGCACTGAGCACCCTGGGTACTGAGCACCCAGCACCCCGAGCATGGAGCACCCAGGACCCCGAGCACTGAGTACTGAGCACCCAGCACCTTGAGTACTGAGCACCGAGCTACCCGAGCACTGAGCACCCTGAGCACTGAGCACCCAGCAGCCTGAGCACTGAGCACCCATCACCCTGAGTACTGAGCACCCAGCACGCTGAGTACTGAGCACCCAGCACCCAGAGCACTGAGCACCCAGCACCCTGAGTACTGAGCACTGAGCACCCAGCACCCCCGAGCACTGAGCACCCAGCACCCCGAGTACTGAGCACTGAGCACCCTGAGTAACTGAGCACCAAGCACCCCGAGTACTGAGCACTGAGCACCCTGAGTACTGAGCACCGGAGCACCCTGAGCACTGAGCACCAGCAACCTGAGTACTGAGCACTGAGAACCCTGAGTACTGAGCACCGAGCAGCCTGAGTACTGAGCACCAGCACCCTGATCACTGAGCACGGAGCACCCCGAGGACTGAGCACCCAGCACCCCGAGCACTGAGCACCCAGCACCTTGAGTACTGAGCACCGAGCCCCCCGAGCACTGAGCACCCAGCACCCTGAGTACTGAGCACCCAGCACCCTGAGCACTGAGCACCCAGCACCCTGAGCAGTGAGCACGCAGCACCCCGAGCACTGAGCACCCAGCACCTTGAGTACTGAGCACCGAGCTGCCCGAGCACTGAGCACACTGAGTACTGAGCACCCAGCACCCCGATCACTGAGCACCCAGCACCCTGAGCACTGAGCACCCAGCACCCTGAGCACTGAGCACCCAGCACCCTGAGTACTGAGCACCCAGCACGCTGAGTACTGAGCACCCAGCACCCCGAGCACTGAGCACCCAGCACCCTGAGTACTGAGCACTGAGCACCCAGCACCACGAGCACTGAACACCCAGCACCCTGTGTACTGAGCACTGAGCACCCTGAGTACTAAGCACCCAGCACCCTGAGTACTGAGCACCCAGGACCCTGAGCACTGAGCTCCGAGCACCCCGAGCACAGAGCACCCAGCACCCTGAGCACTCAGCACCCAGCACCCCGAGCACTGAGAACCCAGCACCCTGAGCACTGAGCACCCAGCACCCTGAGCACGGAGCACCCCGAGGACTGAGCACCCAGCACCCTGAGCACTGAGCACCCAGCACCTTGAGTACTGAGCACCAAGCACCTCGAGCACTAAGCACCCAGCACCCTGAGTACTGAGAACCCAGCACCCTGAGCACTGAGCACCCAGCACCCTGAGCACTGAGCACCCAGCACCCCGAGCACTGAGCACCCAGGACCCTGAGTACTGAGCACCCAACACAAAGAGTACTGAGCACCCAGCACCCTGAGCACTGAGCACCCAGCACCCTGAGTACTGAGCACCCAGGACCCTGAGTACTGAACACCCAGCACCCTGAGCACTGAGCACTGAGCACCCTGAGCACTGAGTACTGAGCACTGAGCACCCTGAGCACTGAGCACCCAGCACCCCGAGTACTGAGCACCCAGCACCCCGAGCACTGAGCACCCAGCGCCCTGAGCACTGAGCACCCAGCACCCCGAACACTGAGCACTGAGCACCCTGAGCACTGAGCACCCAGCACCCCGAGTACTGAGCACTGAGCACCCTGAGTACTGAGCACCAAGCACCCCGAGTACTGAGCACTGAGCACCCTGAGTACTGAGCACCCAGCACCCTGAGCACTGAGCACCCAGCACCCTGAGTACTGAGCACTGAGAACCCTGAGTACTGAGCACCGAGCACCCTGAGTACTGAGCACCCAGCACCCTGATCACTGAGCACGGAGCACCCCGATGACAGAGCACCCAGCACCCTGAGCACTGAGCACCCAGCACCTTGAGTACTGAGCACCGAGCACACCAAGCACTGAGCACCCAGCACCCTGAGTACTGAGCACCCAGCACCCTGAGCACTGAGCACCCAGCACACTGAGAAGTGAGCACGCAGCACCCCGAGCACTGAGCACCCAGCACCCTGAGTACTGAGCACCCAGCACCCTGAGTACTGAGCACCCAGCACCCTGAGTACTGAGCACCCAGCACCCTGAGCACTGAGCACCCAGCACCCTGAGTACTGAGCACCCAGCACCCTGAGTACTGAGCAACCAGCACCCTGAGAACTGAGCACCGAGCACCCAGCACCCTGAGCACTGAGCACTGTGCACCCAGCACCCCGAGCACTGAGCACCCAGCACCCCGAGCACTGAGGACCCAGCACCCTGAGCACTGAGCACCCAGCACCCTGAGTACTGAGCACCCAGCACCCTGAGTACTGAGCACTGAGCACCCCGAGTACTGAGCACCCAGCAGCCCGAGCACTGAGCACCTAGCACCCTGAGTACTGAGAACAGATCACCCTGAGTACTGAGCACCCAGCACCCTGAGTATTGAGCCCCCAGCACCCTGAGTACTGAGCACCCAGCACCCCGAGCACTGAGCACCCAGCACCCCAAGAATGAGCACCCAGCACCCTGAGTACTGAGCAACCAGCACCCTGAGCACTGAGCACCCAGCGCCCTGAGCACTGAGCACCCAGCACCCCGAGCACTGAGGACTGAGCACCCTGAGCACTGAGCACCCAGCACCCCGAGTACTGAGCACTGAGCACCCTGAGTACTGAGCACCAAGCACCCCGAGTACTGAGCACTGAGCACCCTGAGTACTGAGCACCGAGCACCCTGAGCACTGAGCACCCAGCAACCTGAGTACTGAGCACTGAGAACCCTGAGTACTGAGCACCGAGCACCCTGAGTACTGAGCACCCAGCACCCTGATCACTGAGCACGGAGCACCCCGAGGACTGAGCACCCAGCACCCCGAGCACTGAGCACCCAGCACCTTGAGTACTGAGCACCGAGCACCCCGAGGACTGAGCACCCAGCACCCTGAGTACTGAGCACCCAGCACCCTGAGCACTGAGCACCCAGCACCCTGAGCAGTGAGCACGCAGCACCCCGAGCACTGAGGACCCAGCACCTTGAGTACTGAGCACCGAGCTGCCCGAGCACTGAGCACACTGAGTACTGAGAACCCAGCACCCCGATCACTGAGCACCCAGCACCCTGAGCACTGAGCACCCAGCACCCTGAGCACTGAGCACCCAGCACCCTGAGTACTGAGCACCCAGCACGCTGAGTACTGAGCACCCAGCACCCCGAGCACTGAGCACCCAGCACCCTGAGTACTGAGCACTGAGCACCCAGCACCGCGAGCACTGAGCACCCAGCACACTGTGTACTGAGCACTGAGCACCCTGAGTACTAAGCATCCAGCACCCTGAGTACTGAGCACCCAGGACCCTGAGCACTGAGCACCCAGCACCCTGAGCACTCAGCACCCAGCACCCCGAGCACTGAGAACCCAGAACCCTGAGCACTGAGCACCCAGCACCCTGAGCACGGAGCACCCCGAGGACTGAGCACCCAGCACCCTGAGCACTGAGCACCCAGCACCTTGAGTACTGAGCACCGAGCACCTCGAGCACTAAGCACCCAGCACCCTGAGTACTGAGCACCCAGCACCCTGAGCACTGAGCACCCAGCACCCTGAGCACTGAGCACCCAGAACCCCGAGCACTGAGCACCCAGGACCCTGAGTACTGAGCACCCAACACCCAGAGTACTGAGCACCCAGCACCCTGAGCACTGAGCACCCAGCACCCTGAGTACTGAGCACCCAGCACCCTGAGTACTGAACACCCAGCACCCTGAGCACTGAGCACTGAGCACCCTGAGCACTGAGTACTGAGCACTGAGCACCCTGAGCACTGAGCACCCAGCACCCCGAGTACTGAGCACCCAGCACCCCGAGCACTGAGCACCCAGCGCCCTGAGCACTGAGCACCCAGCACCCCGAACAATGAGCACTGAGCACCCTGAGCACTGAGCACCCAGCACCCCGAGTACTGAGCACTGAGCACCCTGAGTACTGAGCACCAAGCACCCCGAGTACTGAGCACTGAGCACCCTGAGTACTGAGCACCCAGCACCCTGAGCACTGAGCACCCAGCACCCTGAGTACTGAGCACTGAGAACCCTGAGTACTGAGCACCGAGCACCCTGAGTACTGAGCACCCAGCACCCTGATCCCTGAGCACGGAGCACCCCGAGGACAGAGCACCCAGCACCCTGAGCACTGAGCACCCAGCACCTTGAGTACTGAGCACCGAGCACCCCGAGCACTGAGCACCCAGCACCCTGAGTACTGAGCACCCAGCACCCTGAGCACTGAGCACCCAGCACACTGAGCAGTGAGCACGCAGCACCCCGAGCACTGAGCACCCAGCACCCTGAGTACTGAGCACCCAGCACCCTGAGTACTGAGCACCCAGCACCCTGAGTACTGAGCACCCAGCACCCTGAGCACTGAGCACCCAGCACACTGAGTACTGAGCAACCGGCACCCTGAGAACTGAGCACTGAGCACCCAGCACCCCGAGCACTGAGCACTGTGCACAGAGCACCCCGAGTACTGAGCACCCAGCACCCCGAGCACTGAGGACCCAGCACCCTGAGCACTGAGCACCCAGCACCCTGAGTACTGAGCACCCAGCACCCTGAGTACTGAGCACTGAGCACCCCGAGTACTGAGCACCCAGCAGCCCGAGCACTGAGCACCTAGCACCCTGAGTACTGAGAACAGATCACCCTGAGTACTGAGCACCCAGCACCCTGAGTATTGAGCCCCCAGCACCCTGAGTACTGAGCACCCAGCACCCCGAGCACTGAGCACCCAGCACCCCAAGAATGAGCACCCAGCACCCTGAGTACTGAGCAACAGCACCCTGAGCACTGAGCACCCAGCGCCCTGAGCACTGAGCACCCAGCACCCCGATCACTGAGCACCCAGCACCCCGAGCACTGAGCACCCAGCACCCTTAGCACTGAGCACCCAGCACCCTGAGCACTGAGCACCCAGCACCCTGAGAACTGAGCACCCAGCACCCTTAGTACTGAGCACCCAGCACCCTGAGTACTGAGCACTCAGCACCCTGAGTGCTGAGCACCGAGCACCCCGAGCACTGAGCACCCAGCACCTTGAGCACTGAGCACCCTGAGGACTGAGCACCCAGCACCCTGAGCACTGAGCACCGATCACCCTGAGCACTGAGCACCCAGCACCCCGAGAACTGAGCACCCAGCACCCTGAGTACTGATTACCCAGCACCCTGAGTACTGAGCACCCAGCACCCTGATCACTGAGCACAAAGCACGCTGAGTACTGAGCACTGAGCACCCTGAGTACTGAGCACCGAGGACCCTGAGCACTGAGCACCCAGCACGCTGAGTACTGAGCACTGAGCACCCTGAGTACTGAGCACCGAGCACGCGGAGTACTGAGCACCCAGCACCCTGAGCACTGAGCCGCCAGCAACCTCAGCACTGAGCACCCAGCACCCCGAGTACTGAGCACCGAGCACCCCGAGCACTGAGGACCCAGCACACTGAGTACTGAGCACCCAGCACCCTGAGTACTGAGCACTGAGCACCCCGAGTACTGAGCACCCAGCAGCCCGAGCACTGAGCACCTAGCACCCTGAGTACTGAGAACAGATCACCCTGAGTACTGAGCACCCAGCACCCTGAGTACTGAGCCCCCAGCACCCTGAGTACTGAGCACCCAGCACCCCGAGCACTGAGCACCCAGCACCCCAAGAATGAGCACCCAGCACCCTGAGTACTGAGCAACCAGCACCCTGAGTACTGAGCACTAAGCACCCAGAGCACTGAGCACCCAGCACCCCGAGCATGGAGCACCCAGGACCCCGAGCACTGAGTACTGAGCACCCAGCACCTTGAGTACTGAGCACCGAGCTCCCCGAGCACTGAGCACCCTGGGTACTGAGCACCCAGCACCCCGAGCATGGAGCACCCAGGACCCCGAGCACTGAGTACTGAGCACCCAGCACCTTGAGTACTGAGCACCGAGCTACCCGAGCACTGAGCACCCTGAGCACTGAGCACCCAGCAGCCTGAGCACTGAGCACCCATCACCCTGAGTACTGAGCACCCAGCACGCTGAGTACTGAGCACCCAGCACCCAGAGCACTGAGCACCCAGCACCCTGAGTACTGAGCACTGAGCACCCAGCACCCCGAGCACTGAGCACCCAGCACCCTGTGTATTGAGCACTGAGCACCCTGAGTACTAAGCACCCAACACCCTGAGTACTGAGCACCCAGGACCCTGAGCACTGAGCACCGAGCACCCCGAGCACTGAGCACCCAGGACCCTGAGCACTGAGCACCCAGCACCCCGAGCACTGAGAACCCAGCAGCCTGAGCACTGAGCACCCAGCAGCCTGAGCACGGAGCACCCCGAGGACTGAGCACCCAGCACCCTGATCACTGAGCACGGAGCACCCCGAGGACTGAGCACCCAGCACCCTGAGCACTGAGCACCCAGCACCTTGAGTACTGAGCACCGAGCACCCTGAGCACTGAGCACCCAGCACCCTGAGTACTGAGCACCCAGCACCCTGAGCACTGAGCACCCAGCACCCTCAGCAGTGAGCACGCAGCACCCCGAGAACTGAGCACCCAGCACCCTGAGTACTGAGCACCCAGCACCCTGAGTACTGAGCACCCAGCACCCTGAGTACTGAGCAAACAACACCCAGAGTACTGAGCACCCAGCACCCTGAGCACTGACCACCCAGCACCTTGAGTACTGAGCACCCAGCACCCTGATTACTGAGCACCCAGCACCCTGAGTACTGAAAACCCAGCACCCTGAGCACTGAGTACTGAGCACCCAGCACCCTGAATACTGAGCAACCAGCACCCTGAGCACTGAGCCCTTAGCACCCAGCACCCTGAGCACTGAGCACTGAGCACCCAGCACCCCGAGCACTGAGCACCCAGCACCCCGAGCACTGAGCACCCAGCACCCTTAGCACTGAGCACCCAGCACCCTGAGCACTGAGCACCCAGCACCCTGAGTACTGAGCACCCAGCACCCTGAGTACTGAGCACACAGCACCCTGAGTACTGAGCACTCAGCACCCTGAGTACTGAGCACCCAGCACCTTGAGCACTGAGCACCCTGAGGACTGAGCACCCAGCACCCTGAGCACTGAGCACCGATCACCCTGAGCACTTTGCACCCAGCACCCCGAGAACTGAGCACCCAGCACCCTGAGTACTGATTACCCAGCACCCTGAGTACTGAGCACCGAGGACCCTGAGCACTGAGCACCCAGCACGCTGAGTACTGAGCACTGAGCACCCTGAGTACTGAGCACCGAGCACGCAGAGTACTGAGCACCCAGCACCCTGAGCACTGAGCAGCAAGCAACCTCAGCACTGAGCACCCAGCACCCTGAGTACTGAGCACCCAGCACCCCGAGTACTGAGCACCGAGCACCCCGAGCACTGAGGACCCAGCACACTGAGTACTGAGCACCCAGCACCCTGAGTACTGAGCACTGAGCACCCCGAGTACTGAGCACCCAGCAGCCCGAGCACTGAGCACCTAGCACCCTGAGTACTGAGAACAGATCACCCTGAGTGCTGAGCACCCAGCACCCTCAGTACTGAGCCCCCAGCACCCTGAGTACTGAGCACCCAGCACCCCGAGCACTGAGCACCCAGCACCCCAAGAATGAGCACCCAGCACCCTGAGTACTGAGCAACCAGCACCCTGAGTACTGAGCACTAAGCACCCAGAGCACTGAGCACCCAGCACCCCGAGCATGGAGCACCCAGGACCCCGAGCACTGAGTACTGAGCACCCAGCACCTTGAGTACTGAGCACCGAGCTCCCCGAGCACTGAGCACCCTGAGTACTGAGCACCCAGCACCCCGATCACTGAGCACCCAGCACCCTGAGCACTGAGCACCCAGCACCCTGAGCACTGAGCACCCAGCACCCTGAGTACTGAGCACCCAGCACGCTGAGTACTGAGCACCCAGCACCCAGAGCACTGGGCACCCAGCACCCTGAGTACTGAGCACTGAGCACCCAGCACCCCGAGCACTGAGCACCCAGCACCCTGTGTACTGAGCACTGAGCACCCTGAGTACTAAGCACCCAGCACCCTGAGTACTGAGCACCCAGCACCCTGAGCACTGAGCACCCAGCACCCTGAGCACTGAGCACCCAGCACCCCGAGCACTGAGCACCCAGGACCCTGAGTACTGAGCACCCAACACCCATAGTACTGAGCACCCAGCACCCTGAGCACTGAGCACCCAGCACCCTGAGTACTGAGCACCCAGCACCCTGAGTACTGAACACCCAGCAACCTGAGCACTGAGCACTGAGCACCCTGAGCACTGAGTACTGAGCACTGAGCACCCTGAGCACTGAGCACCCTGCACCCCGAGTACTGAGGACCCAGCACCCCGAGCACTGAGCACCCAGCGCCCTGAGCACTGAGCACCCAGCACCCCGAACACTGAGCACTGAGCACCCTGAGCACTGAGCACCCAGCACCCCGAGTACTGAGCAATGAGCACCCTGAGAACTGAGCACCAAGCACCCCCAGTACTGAGCACTGAGCACCCTGAGTACTGAGCACCCAGCACCCTGAGCACTGAGCACCCAGCACCCTGAGTACTGAGCACTGAGAACCCTGTGTACTGAGCACCGAGCACCCTGAGTACTGAGCACCCAGCACCCTGATCACTGAGCAAGGAGCACCCCGAGGACTGAGCACCCAGCACCCTGAGCACTGAGCACCCAGCACCTTGAGTACTGAGCACCGAGCACCCCGAGCACTGAGCACCCAGCACCCTGAGTACTGAGCACCCAGCACCCTGAGCACTGAGCACCCAGCACCCTGAGCAGTGAGCACGCAGCACCCCGAGCACTGAGCACCCAGCACCCTGAGTACTGAGCACCCAGCACCCTGAGTACTGAGCACCCAGCACCCTGAGTACTGAGCACCCAGCACCCTGAGCACTGAGCACCCAGCACCCTGAGTACTGAGCAACCAGCACCCTGAGTACTGAGCAACCAGCACCCTGAGCACTGAGCACTGAGCACGCAGCACCCTGAGCACTGAGCACTGCGCACCCAGCACCCCGAGCACTGAGCACCCAGCACCCCGAGCACTGAGGACCCAGCACACTGAGCACTGAGCACCCAGCACCCTGAGCACTGAGCACCCAGGAACCTGAGTACTGAGCACCCAGCACCCTGAGTACTGAGCACCCAGCACCCTGAGTACTGAGCACTCAGCACCCTGAGTACTGAGCACCGAGCACCCCGAGCACTGAGCACCCAGCACCCTGAGCACTGAGCACCCTGAGGACTGAGCACCTAGCACCCTGAGCACTGAGTACCGAGCACCCTGAGCACTGAGCACCCAGCACCCCGAGCACTGAGCACCCAGCACCCTGAGTACTGAGCACCCAGCACCTCGAGTACTGAGCATCCAGCACCCTGAGTACTGAGCACCCAGCACCCCGAGCACTGAGCACCCGGCACCCTGAGTACTGAGCACCCTGAGTACTGAGCACTGAGCACCCAGCACCCTGAGGACTGAGCACTCTGAGGACTGAGCACCCAGCACCCTGAGCACTGAGCACCGAGTACCCTGAGTACTGAGCCCTGATCACCCTGAGCACTGAGCACCCAGCACCCCGAGCACTGAGCACCCAGCACCCTGAGTACTGAGCACCCAGCACCCTGAGCACTGAGCACCCAGCACCATGAGTACTGAGCACCCAGCACCGTGAGTACTGAGCACCCAGCACCCTGGGCACTGAGCACCCAGCACCCTGAGTACTGAGCAGCGAGCACCCTGAGTACTGAGCACACAGCACCCTGAGTACTGAGTACCCAGCACCCTGAGCAATGAGCCCCCAGCACCCTGAGCACTGAGCACCCAGCACCCTGAGTACTGAGCACCCAGCACCCTGAGTACTGAACACCCAGCACCCTGAGCACTGAGCACTGAGCACCCAGCACCCTGAGCACTGAGCACTGAGCACCCAGCACCCTGAGCACTGAGCACCCAGCACCCCGAGCACTGAGCACCCAGCACCCTGAGCACCCAGCACCCTAAGCACTGAGCACCCTGAGCACTGAGCACTGAGCACACAGCACGCTGAGTACTGAGCACTGAGCACACAGCACCCTGAGTACTGAGCACGCAGCACCCCGAGCACTGAGCACCCAGCGCCCCGAGCACTGACCACAAAGCACCCCGAGCACTGAGCACCCACCACACTGAGTACTGAGCACCCAGCACCCCGAGCACTGAGCACCCATCACCCTGAGTACTGAGCACCGTGCACCCTGAGCACTGAGCACCCAGCACGCTGAGTACTGAGCACCCAACACCCAGAGTACTGAGCAACCAGCACCCTGAGCACTGAGCACCCAGCACCCTGAGTACTGAGCACCCAGCACCCTGAGTACTGAGCACCCAGCACCCTGAGTACTGAACACCCAGCACCCTGAGCACTGAGCACTGAGCACCCTGAGCACTGAGTACTGAGCACTGAGCACCCTGAGCACTGAGCACCCAGCACACCGAGTACTGAACACCCAGCACCCTGAGTACTGAACACCCAGCACCCTGAGCACTGAGCATTGAGCACCCTGAGCACTGAGTAATGAGCACTGAGCACCCTGAGCACTGAGCACCCAGCACACCGAGTACTGAACACCCAGCACCCTGAGTACTGAACACCCAGCACCCTGAGCACTGAGTACTGAGCACTGAGCACCCTGAGCACTGAGCACACAGCACCCTGAGTACTGAGCACCCAGCACCCTGAGTACTGAACACCCAGCACCCTGAGCACTGAGCACTGAGCACCCGGCACCCCGAGCACTGAGCACTGAGCACCCTGAGCACTGAGCACCCAGCACCCCGAGTACTGAGCACTGAGCAATCTGAGTACTGAGCACCCAGCACCCTGAGCACTGAGCACCCAGCACCCTGAGTACTGAGCACCCAGCACCCTGAGTACTGAACACCCAGCACCCTGAGTACTGAGCACCAAGCACCCCGAGTACTGAGCACTGAGCAATCTGAGTACTGAGCACCCAGCACCCTGAGCACTGAGCACCCAGCAACCTGAGTACTGAGCACCCAGCACCCTAAGCACTGAGCACCCAGCACGCTGAGTACTGAGCACCCAGCACCCCGAGCACTGAGCACCCAGCACCCTGAGTACTGAGCACTGAGCACCCAGCACCCCGAGCACTGAGCACCCAGCACCCTGTGTACTGAGCACTGAGCATCCTGAGTACAAAGCACCCAGCACCCTGAGAACTGAGCACCCAGGACCCTGAGCACTGAGCACCGAGCACCCCGAGCACTGAGCACCCAGCACCCTGAGCACTCAGCACCCAGCACCCCGAGCACTGAGATCCCATCACCCTGAGCACTGAGCACCCAGCACCCTGAGCACGGAGCACACCGAGGACTGAGCACCCAGCACCCTGAGCACTGAGCACCCAGCACCTTGAGTACTGAGCACCGAGCACCTCGAGCACTAAGCACCCAGCACCCTGAGTACTGAGCACCCAGCACCCTGAGCACTGAGCACCCAGCACCCTGAGCACTGAGCACCCAGGACCCTGAGTACTGAGCACCCAACACCCAGAGTACTGAGCACTGAGCACCCTGAGCATTGAGCACCCAGCACCCCGAGCACCGAGCACCCAGCACCCTGAGCACTGAGCACCCAGCACCCTGAGCACTGAGCACCCAGGACCCTGAGTACTGAGCACCCAACACACAGAGTACTGAGCACTGAGCACCCTGAGCATTGAGCACCCATCACCCCGAGTACTGAGCACCCAGCACCCCGAGCACTGAGCACTGAGCACCCTGAGCACTGAGCACCCAGCAACCCAAGTACTGAGCAATGAGAACCCTGAGTACTGAGCACCAAGCACCCCGAGTACTGAGCACTGAGCACCCTGAGTACTGAGCACCCAGCACCCTGAGCACTGAGCACTGAGCACCCCGAGCACTGAGCACCCAGCACCCTGAGCACCCAGCACCCTAAGCACTGAGCACCCTGAGCACTGAGCACCGAGCACCCTGAGTACTGAGCACTGAGCACCCCGAGCACTGAGCACCCAGCACCCTGAGCACCCAGCACCCTAAGCACTGAGCACCCTGAGCACTGAGCACTGAGCACCCAGCACGCTGAGTACTGAGCACTGAGCACACAGCACCCTGAGTACTGAGCACACAGCACCCCGAGCACTGAGCACCCAGCGCCCCGAGCACTGAGCACAAAGCACCCCGAGCACTGAGCACCCAGCACACTGAGTACTGAGCACCCAGCACCCCGAGCACTGAGCACCCAGCACCCCGAGCACTGAACACCCAGCACCCTGAGTACTGAGCACCCAGCACCCCGAGGACTGAGCACCCAGCACCCTGAGTACTGAGCACCAATCACCCTGAGTACTGAGCACTCAGCACCCTGAGTACTGAGCACCGAGCACCCCGAGCACTGAGCACCCAGCACCCTGAGCACGGAGCACCCCGAGGACTGAGCACCCAGCACCCTGTGCACTGAGCACCCAGCACCTTGAGTACTGAGCACCGAGCACCTCGAGCACTGAGCACCCAGTACCCTGAGTACTGAGCACGCAGCACCCTGAGCACTGAGCACCCAGCACCCTGAGCACTGAGCACCCAGCACGCTGAGTACTGAGCACCCAACACCCAGAGTACTGAGCAACCAGCACCCTGAGCACTGAGCACCCAGCACCCTGAGTACTGAGCACCCAGCACCCTGAGTACTGAGCACCCAGCACCCTGAGTACTGAACACCCAGCACCCTGAGCACTGAGCACTGAGCACCCTGAGCACTGAGTACTGAGCACTGAGCACCCTGAGCACTGAGCACCCAGCACACCGAGTACTGAACACCCAGCACCCTGAGTACTGAACACCCAGCACCCTGAGCACTGAGCACTGAGCACCCTGAGCACTGAGTAATGAGCACTGAGCACCCTGAGCACTGAGCACCCAGCACACCGAGTACTGAACACCCAGCACCCTGAGTACTGAACACCCAGCACCCTGAGCACTGAGTACTGAGCACTGACCACCCTGAGCACTGAGAACCCAGCACCCTGAGTACTGAGCACCCAGCACCCTGAGTACTGAACACCCAGCACCCTGAGCACTGAGCACTGAGCACCCGGCACCCCGAGCACTGAGCACTGTGCACCCTGAGCACTGAGCACCCAGCACCCCGAGTACTGAGCACTGAAGCACCCTGAGTACTGAGCACCAAGCACCCTGAGTACTGAACACCCAGCATCCAGCACCCTGAGTACTGAGCACCCATCACCCTGAGTACTGAGCACCCAGCACCCTGGGCACTGAGCACCCAGCACCCTGAGTACTGAGCACCCAGCACCCTGAGTACTGAGCACCCAGCACCCTGAGTACTGAGCACAAAGCACCCTGAGCACTGAGCACCCAGCACCCTGAGCACTGAGCACCCAGCACCCTGAGTACTGAGCACCCAGCACCCTGAGTACTGAACACCCAGCACCCTGAGCACTGAGCACTGAGCACCCAGCACCCTGAGCACTGAGCACTGAGCACCCAGCACCCAGAGCACTGAGCACCCAGCACCCCGAGCACTGAGCACCCTGCACCCCGAGAATGAGCACCCAGCAACCTGAGAACTGTGAACCGAGCACCCTGAGTACTGAGCACTCTGCACCCTGAGTACTGAGCCCCCAGCACCCTGAGTACTGAGCACCTAGCACTCCGAGCACTGAGCACACAGCACCCCGAGAATGAGCACCCAGCACCCTGAGTACTGAGCACCCAGCACCCTGAGTACTGAACACTAAGCACCCAGAGCACTGAGCACCCAGCACCCCGAGCACGGAGCACCCAGGACCCCGAGCACTGAGTACTGAGCACCCAGCACCCTGAGTACTGAGCACCGAGCTCCCCGAGCACTGAGCACCCTGAGTACTGAGCACCCAGCACCACGATCACTGAGCACCCAGCACCCTGAGCACTGAGCACCCAGCACCCTGAGCACTGAGCACCCAGCACCCTGAGTACTGAGCACCCAGCATGCTGAGTATTGAGCACCCAGCACCCCGAGCACTGAGCACCCAGCACCCAGAGTACTGAGCACTGAGCACCCAGCACCCCGAGCACTGAGCACCCAGCACCCTGTGTACTGAGCACTGAGCACCCTGAGTACAACGCACCCAGCACCCTGAGTACTGAGCACCCAGGACCCTGAGCACTGAGCACCGAGCACCCCGAGCACTGAGCACCCAGCACCCTGAGCACTCAGCACCCAGCACCCTGAGCACTGAGCACTGATCACCCTGAGCACTGAGCACCCAGCACCCCGAGCACTGAGCACCCAGCACCCTGAGTACTGAGCACCCAGCACCCCGAGTTCTGAGCACCCAGCACCCTGAGTACTCAGCACCCAGCACACCGAGCACTGAGCACCCAGCACCCTGAGTACTGAGCACCCTGAGTACTGAGCACTGAGCACCCAGCACCCTGAGTACTGAGCACCCTGAGGACTGAGCACCCAGCACCCTGAGCACTGAGCACCCAGCACCCTGAGTACTGAGCACTGATCACCCTGAGCACTGAGCACCCAGCACCCCGAGCACTGAGCACCCAGCACCCTGAGTACTGAGCACCCAGCACCCTGAGTACTGAGCACCCAGCACCCTGAGTACTGAGCACCCAGCACCCTGGGCACTGAGCACCCAGCACCCTGAGTACTGAGCACCGAGCACCCTGAGTACTGAGCACCCAGCACCCTGAGTACTGAGCACCCAGCACCCTCAGCACTGAGCACCCAGCACCCTGAGCATTGAGCACCCAGCACACTGAGTACTGAGCACCCAGCACCCTGAGTAATGAACACCCAGCACCCTGAGCACTGAGCACTGAGCACCCAGCACCCTGAGCACTGAGCAAAAAGCACAGCACTGATCACCCCGAGCACTGAGCACCCAGCACCCCGAGCACTGAGCACCCAGCACCCTGAGTACTGAGAACAGATCACCCTGAGTACTGACCACCCAGCACCCTGAGTACTGAGCCCCCAGCACCCTGACTACTGAGTACCCAGCACCCCGAGCACTGACCACCCAGCACCCCGAGAATGAGCACCCAGCACCCTGAGTGCTGAGAACCGAGCACCCTGAGTACTGAGCACTCAGCACCCTGAGTACTGAGCCCCCAGCACCCTGAGTACTGAGCACCCAGCACCCCGAGCACTGAGCACCCAGCACCCCGAGAATGAGCACCCAGCACCCTGAGTACTGAGCACCCAGCACCCTGAGTACTGAGCACTAAGCACCCAGAGCACTGAGCACCCTGAGTACTGAGCACCGAGCTCTCCAAGCACTGAGCACCCTGAATACTGAGCACCCAGCACCACGATCACTGAGCACCCAGCACCCTGAGCACTGAGCACCCAGCACCCTGAGTACTGAGCACCCAGCACGCTGAGTACTGAGCACCCAGCACCCCGAGCACTGAGCACCCAGCACCCAGAGTACTGAGCACTGAGCTCCCAGCACCCCGAGCACTGAGCAGCCAGCACCCTGTGTACTGAGCACTGAGCACCCTGAGTACTAAGCACCCAGCACCCTGAGCACTCAGCACCCAGCACCCTGAGCACTGAGCACCCAGCACCCTGAGCACTGAGCACCCAGCACCCTGAGCACGGAGCACCCCGAGGACTGAGCACCCAGCACCCTGAGCACTGAGCACCCAGCACCTTGAGTACTGAGCACCGAGCACCTCGAGCACTAAGCACACAGCACCCTGAGTACTGAGCACCCAGCACCCTGAGCACTGAGCACCAAGCACCCGGAGCACTGAGCACCCAGCACCCTGAGTACTGAGCACCCAACACCCAGAGTACTGAGCACCCAGCACCCTGAGCACTGAGCACCCAGCACCCTGAGTACTGAGCACCCAGCACCCTGAGTACTGAACACCCAGCACCCTGAGCACTGAGCACTGAGCACCCTGAGTACTGAGCACCAAGCACCCCGAGTACTGAGCACTGAGCAACCTGAGTACTGAGCACCCAGCACCCTGAGCACTGAGCACCCAGCACCCTGAGCACTGAGCACCCAGCACCCTGAGTACTGAGCACCCAGCACCCTGAGCACTGAGCACCCTAAGGACTGAGCACCCAGCACCCTGAGCACTGAGCACTGATCACCCTGAGCACTGAGCACCCAGCACCCCGAGCACTGAGCACCCAGCACCCTGAGTACTGAGCACCCACTACCCCGAGTACTGAGCACCCAGCACCCTGAGTACTGAGCACCCAGCACCCCGAGCACTGAGCACCCAGCACCCTGAGTACTGAGCACCCTGAGTACTGAGCACTGAGCACCCAGCACCCTGAGTACTGAGCACTGATCACCCTGAGCACTGAGCACCCAGCACCCCGAGCACTGAGCACCCAGCACCCTGAGTACTGAGCACCCACCACCCTGAGCACTGAGCACCCAGCACCCTGAGTACTGAGCACCCAGCACCCTGGGCACTGAGCACCCAGCACCCTGGGCACTGAGCACCCAGCACCCTGAGTACTGAGCACCGAGCACCCTGAGTACTGAGCACCCACCACCCTGAGCACTGAGCACCCAGCACCCTGAGTACTGAGCACCCAGCACCCTGAGTACTGAGCACCCAGCACCCTGGGCACTGAGCACCCAGCACCCTGAGTACTGAGCACCGAGGACCCTGAGCACTGAGCACCCAGCACGCTGAGTACTGAGCACTGAGCACCCTGAGTACTGAGCACCGAGCACGCAGAGTCCTGAGCACCCAGCACCCTGAGCACTGAGCAGCCAACAACCTCAGCACTGAGCACACAGCACCCTGAGTACTGAGCACCCAGCACCCCGAGTACTGAGCACCGCGCACCCCGAGCACTGAGGACCCAGCACCCTGAGTACTGAGCACCCAGCACCCTGAGTACTGAGCACTGAGCACCCCGAGTACTGAGCACCCAGCAGCCCGAGCACTGAGCACCTAGTACCCTGAGTACTGAGAACAGATCACCCTGAGTACTGAGCACCCAGCACCCTGAGTACTGAGCCCCCAGCACCCTGAGTACTGAGCACCCAGCACCCCGAGCACTGAGCACCCAGCACCCCAAGAATGAGTACCCAGCGCCCTGAGTACTGAGCAACCAGCACCCTGAGTACTGAGCACTAAGCACCCAGAGCACTGAGCACCCAGCACCCCGAGCATGGAGCACCCAGGACCCCGAGCACTGAGTACTGAGCACCCAGCACCTTGAGTACTGAGCACCGAGCTCCCCGAGCACTGAGCACCCTGAGTACTGAGCACCCAGCACCCCGATCACTGAGCACCCAGCACCCTGAGCACTGAGCACCCAGCACCCTGAGCACTGAGCACCAAGCACCCTGAGTACTGAGCACCCAGCACGCTGAGTACTGAGCACCCAGCACCCAGAGCACTGAGCACCCAGCACCCTGAGTACTGAGCACTGAGCACCCAGCACCCCGAGCACTGAGCACCCAGCACCCTGTGTACTGAGCACTGAGCACCCTGAGTACTAAGCACCCAGGACCCTGAGTACTGAGCACCCAGGACCCTGAGCACTGAGCACCGAGCACCCCGAGCACTGAGCACGCAGCACCCTGAGCACTCAGCACCCAGCACCCCGAGCACTGAGAACCCAGCACCCTGAGCACTGAGCACCCAGCACCCTGAGCACGGAGCACCCCGAGGACTGAGCACCCAGCACCCTGAGCACTGAGCAAACAGCACCTTGAGTACTGAGCACCGAGCACCTCGAGCACTAAGCACCCAGCACCCTGAGTACTGAGCATCCAGCACCCTGAGCACTGAGCACCCAGCACCCTGAGCACTGAGCACCCAGCACCCCGAGCACTGAGCACCCAGGACCCTGAGTACTGAGCACCCAACACCCAGAGTACTGAGCACCCAGCACCCTGAGCACTGAGCACCCAGCACCCCGAGTACTGAGCACCCAGCACCCTGAGTACTGAACACCCAGCACCCTGAGCACTGAGCACTGAGCACCCTGAGCACTGAGTACTGAACACTGAGCACCCTGAGCACTGAGCACCCAGCACCCCGAGTACTGAGCACCCAGCACCCCGAACACTGAGCACCCAGCGCCCCGAGCACTGAGCACTGAGCACCCTGAGCACTGAGCACCCAGCACCCCGAGTACTGAGCACTGAGCACCCTGAGTACTGAGCACCAAGCACCCCGAGTACTGAGCACTGATCACCCTGAGTACTGAGCCCCCAGCACCCTGAGCACTGAGCACCCAGCACCCTGAGTACTGAGCACTGAGAACCCTGAGTACTGAGCACCGAGCACCCTGAGTACTGAGCACCCAGCACCCTGATCACTGAGCACGGAGCACCCCGAGGACAGAGCACCCAGCACCCTGAGTACTGAGCACCCAGCACCCTGAGCACTGAGCACCCAGCACCCTGATCACTGAGCACGGAGCACCCCGAGGGCAGAGCACCCAGCACCCTGAGTACTGAGCACCCAGCACCCTGAGCACTGAGCACCCAGCACCCTGAGTACTGAGCACCCAGCACCCTGAGTACTGAGCAACCAGCACCCTGAGAACTGAGCACTGAGCACCTAGCACCCCGAGCACTGAGCACCCAGCACCCCGAGCACTGAGTACCCAGCACCCTGAGCACTGAGCACCCAGCACCCTGAGTACTGATCACCCAGCACCCTGAGTACTGAGCACTGAGCACCCCGAGTACTGAGCACCCAGCAGCCCGAGCACTGAGCACCTAGCACCCTGAGTACTGAGAACAGATCACCCTGAGTACTGAGCACCCAGCACCCTGAGTATTGAGCCCCCAGCACCCTGAGTACTGAGCACACAGCACCCCGAGCACTGAGCACCCAGCACCCCAAGAATGAGCACCCAGCACCCTGAGTACTGAGCAACCAGCACCCTGAGCACTGAGCAACCAGCGCCCTGAGCACTGAGCACCCAGCACCCCGAGCACTGAGCACTGAGCACCCTGAGCACTGAGCACCCAGCACCCCGAGTACTGAGCACTGAGCACCCTGAGTACTGAGCACCAAGCACCCCGAGTACTGAGCACTGAGCACCCTGAGTACTGAGCCCCGAGCACCCTGAGCACTGAGCACCCAGCAACCTGAGTACTGAGCACTGAGAACCCTGAGTACTGAGCACCGAGCACCCTGAGTACTGAGCACCCAGCACCCTGATCACTGAGCACGGAGCACCCCGAGGACTGAGCACCCAGCACCCCGAGCACTGAGCACCCAGCACCTTGAGTACTGAGCACCGAGCCCCCCGAGCACTGAGCACCCAGCACCCTGAGTACTGAGCACCCAGCACCCTGAGCACTGAGCACCCAGCACCCTGAGCAGTGAGCACGCAGCACCCCGAGCACTGAGCACCCAGCACCTTGAGTACTGAGCACCGAGCTGCCCGAGCACTGAGCACACTGAGTACTGAGCACCCAGCACCCCAATCACTGAGCACCCAGCACCCTGAGCACTGAGCACCCAGCACCCTAAGCACTGAGCACCCAGCACCCTGAGTACTGAGCACCCAGCACGCTGAGTACTGAGCACCCAGCACCCCGAGCACTGAGCACCCAGCACCCTGAGTACTGAGCACTGAGCACCCAGCACCACGAGCACTGAGCACCCAGCACCCTGTGTACTGAGCACTGAGGACCCTGAGTACTAAGCACCCAGCACCCTGAGTACTGAGCACCCAGGACCCTGAGCACTGAGCACCGAGCACCCCGAGCACTGAGCACCCAGCACCCTGAGCACTCAGCACCCAGCACCCCGAGCACTGAGAACCCAGCACCCTGAGCACTGAGCACCCAGCACCCTGAGCACGGAGCACCCCGAGGACTGAGCACCCAGCACCCTGAGCACTGAGCACCCAGCACCTTGAGTACTGAGCACCAAGCACCTCGAGCACTAAGCACCCAGCACCCTGAGTACTGAGAACCCAGCACCCTGAGCACTGAGCACCCAGCACCCTGAGCACTGAGCACCCAGCACCCCGAGCACTGAGCACCCAGGACCCTGAGTACTGAGCACCCAACACCCAGAGTACTGAGCACCCAGCACCCTGAGCACTGAGCACCCAGCACCCTGAGTACTGAGCACCCAGCACCCTGAGTACTGAACACCCAGCACCCTGAGCACTGAGCACTGAGCACCCTGAGCACTGAGCACCCAGCACCCCGAGTACTGAGCACCCAGCACCCCGAGCACTGAGCACCCAGCGCCCTGAGCACTGAGCACCCAGCACCCCGAGCGCTGAGCACCCAGGACCCTGAGTACTGAGCACCCAACACCCAGAGTACTGAGCACCCAGCACCCTGAGCACTGAGCACCCAGCACCCTGAGTACTGAGCACCCAGCACCCTGAGTACTGAACACCCAGCACCCTGAGTACTGAGCACTGAGCACCCTGAGCACTGAGCACCCAGCACTCCGAGTACTGAGCACCCAGCACCCCGAGCACTGAGCACCCAGCGCCCTGAGCACTGAGCACCCAGCACCCCGAACACCGAGCACTGAGCACCCTGAGCACTGAGCACCCAGCACCCCGAGTACTGAGCACTGAGCACCCTGAGTACTGAGCACCAAGCACCCCGAGTACTGAGCACTGAGCACCCTGAGTACTGAGCACCCAGCACCCTGAGCACTGAGCACCCAGCACCCTGAGTACTGAGCACTGAGAACCCTGAGTACTGAGCACCGAGCACCCTGAGTACTGAGCACCCAGCACCCTGATCACTGAGCACGGAGCACCCCGAGGACAGAGCACCCAGCACCCTGAGCACTGAGCACCCAGCACCTTGAGTACTGAGCACCGAGCACACCGAGCACTGAGCACCCAGCACCCTGAGTACTGAGCACCCAGCACCCTGAGCACGGAGCACCCAGCACACTGAGCAGTGAGCACGCAGCACCCCGAGCACTGAGCACCCAGCACCCTGAGTACTGAGCACCCAGCACCCTGAGTACTGAGCACCCAGCACCCTGAGTACTGAGCACCCAGCACCCTGAGCACTGAGCACCCAGCACCCTGAGTACTGAGCAAACAGCACCCTGAGTACTGAGCAAACAGCACCCTGAGAACTGAGCACTGAGCACCCAGGACCCTGAGCACTGAGCACTGTGCACCCAGCACCCCGAGCACTGAGCACCCAGCACCCCGAGCACTGAGGACCCAGCACCCTGAGCACTGAGCACCCAGCACCCTGAGTACTGAGCACCCAGCACCCTGAGTACTGAGCACTGAGCACCCCGAGTACTGAGCACCCAGCAGCCCGAGCACTGAGCACCAAGCACCCTGAGTACTGAGAACAGATCACCCTGAGTACTGAGCACCCAGCACCCTGAGTATTGAGCCCCCAGCACCCTGAGTACTGAGCACCCAGCACCCCGAGCACTGAGCACCCAGCACCCCAAGAATGAGCACCCAGCACCCTGAGTACTGAGCAACCAGCACCCTGAGCACTGAGCACCCAGCGCCCTGAGCACTGAGCACCCAGCACCCCGAGCACTGAGGACTGAGCACCCTGAGCACTGAGCACCCAGCACCCCGAGGACTGAGCACTGAGCACCCTGAGTACTGAGCACCAAGCACCCCGAGTACTGAGCACTGAGCACCCTGAGTACTGAGCACCGAGCACCCTGAGCACTGAGCACCCAGCAACCTGAGTACTGAGCACTGAGAACCCTGAGTACTGAGCACCGAGCACCCTGAGTACTGAGCACCCAGCACCCTGATCACTGAGCACGGAGCACCCTGAGGACTGAGCACCCAGCACCCCGAGCACTGAGCACCCAGCACCTTGAGTACTGAGCACCGAGCACCCCGAGGACTGAGCACCCAGCACCCTGAGTACTGAGCACCCAGCACCCTGAGCACTGAGCACCCAGCACCCTGAGCAGTGAGCACGCAGCACCCCGAGCACTGAGCACCCAGCACCTTGAGTACTGAGCACCGAGCTGCCCGAGCACTGAGCACACTGAGTACTGAGAACCCAGCACCTCGATCACTGAGCACCCAGCACCCTGAGCCCTGAGCACCCAGCACCCTGAGCACTGAGCACCCAGCACCCTGAGTACTGAGCACCCAGCACGCTGAGTACTGAGCACCCAGCACCCCGAGCACTGAGCACCCAGCACCCTGAGTACTGAGCACTGAGCACCCAGCACCGCGAGCACTGAGCACCCAGCACACTGTGTACTGAGCACTGAGCACCCTGAGTACTAAGCATCCAGCACCCTGAGTACTGAGCACCCAGGACCCTGAGCACTGAGCACCGAGAACCCCGAGCACTGAGCACCCAGCACCCTGAGCACTCAGCACCCAGCACCCCGAGCACTGAGAACCCAGCACCCTGAGCACTGAGCACCCAGCACCCGGAGCACGGAGCACCCCGAGGACTGAGCACCCAGCACCCTGAGCACTGAGCACCCAGCACCTTGAGTACTGAGCACCGAGCACCTCGAGCACTAAGCACCCTGCACCCTGAGTACTGAGCACCCAGCACCCTGAGCACTGAGCACCCAGCACCCTGAGCACTGAGCACCCAGCACCCCGAGCACTAAGCACCCAGCACCCTGAGTACTGAGCACCCAGCACCCTGAGCACTGAGCACCCAGCACCCTGAGCACTGAGCACCCAGCACCCCGAGCACTGAGCACCCAGGACCCTGAGTACTGAGCACCCAACACCCAGAGTACTGAGCACCCAGCACCCTGAGCACTGAGCACCCAGCACCCTGAGTACTGAGCACCCAGCACACTGAGTACTGAACACCCAGCACCCTGAGCACTGAGCACTGAGCACCCTGAGCACTGAGTACTGCGCACTGAGCACCCTGAGCACTGAGCACCCAGCACCCCGAGTACTGAGCACCCAGCACCCCGAGCACTGAGCACCCAGCGCCCTGAGCACTGAGCACCCAGCACCCCGAACAATGAGCACTGAGCACCCTGAGCACTGAGCACCCAGCACCCCGAGTACTGAGCACTGAGCACCCTGAGTACTGAGCACCAAGCACCCCGAGTACTGAGCACTGAGCACCCTGAGTACTGAGCACCCAGCACCCAGAGCACTGAGCACCCAGCACCCTGAGTACTGAGCACTGAGAACCCTGAGTACTGAGCACCGAGCACCCTGAGTACTGAGCACCCAGCACCCTGATCCCTGAGCACGGAGCACCCCGAGGACAGAGCACCCAGCACCCTGAGCACTGAGCACCCAGCACCTTGAGTACTGAGCACCGAGCACCCCGAGCACTGAGCACACAGCACCCTGAGTACTGAGCACCCAGCACCCTGAGCACTGAGCACCCAGCACCCTGAGCAGTGAGCACGCAGCACCCCGAGCACTGAGCACCCAGCACCCTGAGTACTGAGCACCCAGCACCCTGAGTACTGAGCACCCAGCACCCTGAGTACTGAGCACCCAGCACCCTGAGCACTGAGCACCCAGCACACTGAGTACTGAGCAACCGGCACCCTGAGAACTGAGCACTGAGCACCCAGCACCCTGAGCACTGAGCACTGTGCACAGAGCACCCCGAGTACTGAGCACCCAGCACCCCGAGCACTGAGGACCCAGCACCCTGAGCACTGAGCACCCAGCACCCTGAGTACTGAGCACCCAGCACCCTGAGTACTGAGCACTGAGCACCCCGAGTACTGAGCACCCAGCAGCCCGAGCACTGAGCACCTAGCACCCTGAGTACTGAGAACAGATCACCCTGAGTACTGAGCACCCAGCACCCTGAGTATTGAGCCCCCAGCACCCTGAGTACTGAGCACCCAGCACCCCGAGCACTGAGCACCCAGCACCCCAAGAATGAGCACCCAGCACCCTGAGTACTGAGCAACAGCACCCTGAGCACTGAGCACCCAGCGCCCTGAGCACTGAGCACCCAGCACCCCGATCACTGAGCACCCAGCACCCTGAGCACTGAGCACCCAGCACCCTGAGCACTGAGCACCCAGCACCCTGAGTACTGAGCACCCAGCATGCTGAGTACTGAGCACCCAGCACCCAGAGCACTGAGCACCCAGCACCCTGAGTACTGAGCACTGAGCACCCAGCACCCTGAGCACCGAGCACCCAGCACCCTGAGCAGTGAGCACGCAGCACCCCGAGCACTGAGCACCCAGCACCCTGAGTACTGAGCACCCAGCACCCTGAGTACTGAGCACCCAGCACCCTGAGTACTGAGCACCCAGCACCCTGAGCACTGAGCACCCAGCACCCTGAGTACTGAGCACCCAGCACCCTGAGTAATGAGCAACCAGCACCCTGAGAACTGAGCACTGAGCACCCAGCACCCTGAGCACTGAGCACTGTGCACCCAGCACCCCGAGCACTGAGCACCCAGCACCCCGAGCACTGAGGACCCAGCACCCTGAGCACTGAGCACCCAGCACCCTGAGTACTGAGCACCCAGCACCCTGAGTACTGAGCACTGAGCACCCCGAGTACTGAGCACCCAGCAGCCCGAGCACTGAGCACCTAGCACCCTGAGTACTGAGAAGAGATCACCCTGAGTACTGAGCACCCAGCACCCTGAGTATTGAGCCCCCAGCACCCTGAGTACTGAGCACCCAGCACCCCGAGCACTGAGCACCCAGCACCCCAAGAATGAGCACCCAGCACCCTGAGTACTGAGCAACCAGCACCCTGAGCACTGAGCACCCAGCACCCTGAGCACTGAGCACCCAGCACACCGAGCACTGAGCACTGAGCACCCTGAGCACTGAGCACCCAGCACCCCGAGTACTGAGCACTGAGCACCCTGAGTACTGAGCACCAAGCACCCCGAGTACTGAGCACTGAGCACCCTGAATACTGAGCACCCAGCACCCTGAGCACTGAGTACCCAGCACCCTGAGTACTGAGCACCGAGCACCCCGAGCACTGAGCACCCAGCACCCTGAGTACTGAGCACCCAGCACCCTGAGCACTGAGCACCAAGCACCCTGAGCACTGAGCACCCAGCACCCTGATCACTGAGCACCCAGCAACCTGAGTACTGAGCACTGAGAACCCTGAGTACTGAGCACCGAGCACCCTGAGCACTGAGCACCCAGCAACCTGAGTACTGAGCACTGAGAACCCTGAGTACTGAGCACCGAGCACCCTGAGTACTGAGCACCCAGCACCCTGATCACTGAGCACGGAGCACCCCGAGGACTGAGCACCCAGCACCCCGAGCACTGAGCACCCAGCACCTTGAGTACTGAGCACCGAGCACCCCGAGGACTGAGCACCCAGCACCCTGAGTACTGAGCACCCAGCACCCTGAGCACTGAGCACCCAGCACCCTGAGCAGTGAGCACGCAGCACCCCGAGCACTGAGCACCCAGCACCTTGAGTACTGAGCACCGAGCTGCCCGAGCACTGAGCACACTGAGTACTGAGCACCCAGCACCCCGATCACTGAGCACCCAGCACCCTGAGCACTGAGCACCCAGCACCCTGAGCACTGAGCACCCAGCACCCTGAGTACTGAGCACCCAGCACGCTGAGTACTGAGCACCCAGCACCCCGAGCACTGAGCACCCAGCACCCAGAGTACTGAGCACTGAGCACCCAGCACCGCGAGCACTGAGCACCCAGCACCCTGTGTACTGAGCACTGAGCACCCTGAGTACTAAGCATCCAGCACCCTGAGTACTGAGCACCCAGGACCCTGAGCACTGAGCACCGAGCACCCCAGCACTGAGCACCCAGCACCCTGAGTACTGAGCACCCAGCACCCTGAGTACTGAGCACCCAGCACCCTGAGTACTGAGCACCCAGCACCCTGAGCACTGAGCACCCAGCACCTTGAGTACTGAGCACCGAGCACCTCGAGCACTAAGCACCCAGCACCCTGAGTACTGAGCACCCAGCACCCTGAGCACTGAGCACCCAGCACACTGAGCACTGAGCACCCAGCACCCCGAGCACTGAGCACCCAGGACCCTGAGTACTGAGCACCCAACACCCAGAGTACTGAGCACCCAGCACCCTGAGCACTGAGCACCCAGCACCCTGAGTACTGAGCACCCAGCACCCTGAGTCCTGAACACCCAGCACCCTGAGCACTGAGCACTGAGCACCCTGAGCACTGAGTACTGAGCACTGAGCACCCTGAGCACTGAGCACCCAGCACCCCGAGTACTGAGCACCCAGCACCCCGAGCACTGAGCACCCAGCGCCCTGAGCACTGAGCACCCAGCACCCCGAACAATGAGCACTGAGCACCCTGAGCACTGAGCACCCAGCACCCCGAGTACTGAGCACTGAGCACCCTGAGTACTGAGCACCAAGCACACCGAGTACTGAGCACTGAGCACCCTGAGTACTGAGCACCCAGCACCCTGAGCACTGAGCACCCAGCACCCTGAGTACTGAGCACTGAGAACCCTGAGTACTGAGCACCGAGCACCCTGAGTACTGAGCACCCAGCACCCTGATCCCTGAGCACGGAGCACCCCGAGGACAGAGCACCCAGCACCCTGAGCACTGAGCACCCAGCACCTTGAGTACTGAGCACCGAGCACCCCGAGCACTGAGCACCCAGCACCCTGAGTACTGAGCACCCAGCACCCTGAGCACTGAGCACCCAGCACCCTGAGCAGTGAGCATGCAGCACCCCGAGCACTGAGCACCCAGCACCCTGAGTACTGAGCACCCAGCACCCTGAGTACTGAGCACCCAGCAACCTGAGCACTGAGCACCCAGCACACTGAGTACTGAGCAACCGGCACCCTGAGAACTGAGCACTGAGAACCCAGCACCCTGAGCACTGAGCACCCAGCACCCTGAACAGTGAGCACGCAGCACCCCGAGCACTGAGCACCCAGCACCCTGAGTACTGAGCACCCAGCACCCTGAGTACTGAGCACCCAGCACCCTGAGTACTGAGCACCCAGCACCCTGAGTACTGAGCACCCAGCACCCTGAGTACTGAGCACCCAGCACCCTGAGTACTGAGCACCCAGCACCCCGAGCACTGAGCACCCAGCACCCTGAGTACTGAGCACCCAGCACCCTGAGTACTGAGCACCCAGCACCCTGAGTACTGAGCACCCAGCACACTGAGTACTGAGCAACCGGCACCCTGAGACCTGAGCACTGAGCACCCAGCACCCTGAGTACTGAGCACCCAGCACCCTGAGCACTGAGCACCCAGCACACTGAGTACTGAGCAACCGGCACCCTGAGAACTGAGCACTGAGCACCCAGCACCCTGAGTACTGAGCACCCAGCACCCTAAGTACTGAGCACTGAGCACCCCGAGTACTGAGCACCCAGCAGCCCGAGCACTGAGCACCTAGCACCCTGAGTACTGAGAACAGATCACCCTGAGTACTGAGCACCCAGCACCCTGAGTATTGAGCCCCCAGCACCCTGAGTACTGAGCACCCAGCACCCCGAGCACTGAGCACCCAGCACCCCAAGAATGAGCACCCAGCACCCTGAGTACTGAGCACTGAGCACCCCGAGTACTGAGCACCCAGCAGCCCGAGCACTGAGCACCTAGCACCCTGAGTACTGAGAAGAGATCACCCTGAGTACTGAGCACCCAGCACCCTGAGTATTGAGCCCCCAGCACCCTGAGTACTGAGCACCCAGCACCCCGAGCACTGAGCACCCAGCACCCCAAGAATGAGCACCCAGCACCCTGAGTACTGAGCAACCAGCACCCTGAGCACTGAGCACCCAGCACCCTGAGCACTGAGCACCCAGCACACCGAGCACTGAGCACTGAGCACCCTGAGCACTGAGCACCCAGCACCCCGAGTACTGAGCACTGAGCACCCTGAGTACTGAGCACCAAGCACCCCGAGTACTGAGCACTGAGCACCCTGAATACTGAGCACCCAGCACCCTGAGCACTGAGTACCCAGCACCCTGAGTACTGAGCACCGAGCACCCCGAGCACTGAGCACCCAGCACCCTGAGTACTGAGCACCCAGCACCCTGAGCACTGAGCACCAAGCACCCTGAGCACTGAGCACCCAGCACCCTGATCACTGAGCACCCAGCAACCTGAGTACTGAGCACTGAGAACCCTGAGTACTGAGCACCGAGCACCCTGAGCACTGAGCACCCAGCAACCTGAGTACTGAGCACTGAGAACCCTGAGTACTGAGCACCGAGCACCCTGAGTACTGAGCACCCAGCACCCTGATCACTGAGCACGGAGCACCCCGAGGACTGAGCACCCAGCACCCCGAGCACTGAGCACCCAGCACCTTGAGTACTGAGCACCGAGCACCCCGAGGACTGAGCACCCAGCACCCTGAGTACTGAGCACCCAGCACCCTGAGCACTGAGCACCCAGCACCCTGAGCAGTGAGCACGCAGCACCCCGAGCACTGAGCACCCAGCACCTTGAGTACTGAGCACCGAGCTGCCCGAGCACTGAGCACACTGAGTACTGAGCACCCAGCACCCCGATCACTGAGCACCCAGCACCCTGAGCACTGAGCACCCAGCACCCTGAGCACTGAGCACCCAGCACCCTGAGTACTGAGCACCCAGCACGCTGAGTACTGAGCACCCAGCACCCCGAGCACTGAGCACCCAGCACCCAGAGTACTGAGCACTGAGCACCCAGCACCGCGAGCACTGAGCACCCAGCACCCTGTGTACTGAGCACTGAGCACCCTGAGTACTAAGCATCCAGCACCCTGAGTACTGAGCACCCAGGACCCTGAGCACTGAGCACCGAGCACCCCGAGCACTGAGCACCCAGCACCCTGAGCACTGAGCACCCAGCACCTTGAGTACTGAGCACCGAGCACCTCGAGCACTAAGCACCCAGCACCCTGAGTACTGAGCACCCAGCACCCTGAGCACTGAGCACCCAGCACACTGAGCACTGAGCACCCAGCACCCCGAGCACTGAGCACCCAGGACCCTGAGTACTGAGCACCCAACACCCAGAGTACTGAGCACCCAGCACCCTGAGCACTGAGCACCCAGCACCCTGAGTACTGAGCACCCAGCACCCTGAGTCCTGAACACCCAGCACCCTGAGCACTGAGCACTGAGCACCCTGAGCACTGAGTACTGAGCACTGAGCACCCTGAGCACTGAGCACCCAGCACCCCGAGTACTGAGCACCCAGCACCCCGAGCACTGAGCACCCAGCGCCCTGAGCACTGAGCACCCAGCACCCCGAACAATGAGCACTGAGCACCCTGAGCACTGAGCACCCAGCACCCCGAGTACTGAGCACTGAGCACCCTGAGTACTGAGCACCAAGCACCCCGAGTACTGAGCACTGAGCACCCTGAGTACTGAGCACCCAGCACCCTGAGCACTGAGCACCCAGCACCCTGAGTACTGAGCACTGAGAACCCTGAGTACTGAGCACCGAGCACCCTGAGTACTGAGCACCCAGCACCCTGATCCCTGAGCACGGAGCACCCCGAGGACAGAGCACCCAGCACCCTGAGCACTGAGCACCCAGCACCTTGAGTACTGAGCACCGAGCACCCCGAGCACTGAGCACCCAGCACCCTGAGTACTGAGCACCCAGCACCCTGAGCACTGAGCACCCAGCACCCTGAGCAGTGAGCATGCAGCACCCCGAGCACTGAGCACCCAGCACCCTGAGTACTGAGCACCCAGCACCCTGAGTACTGAGCACCCAGCAACCTGAGCACTGAGCACCCAGCACACTGAGTACTGAGCAACCGGCACCCTGAGAACTGAGCACTGAGCACCCAGCACCCTGAGCACTGAGCACCCAGCACCCTGAGCACTGAGCACCCAGCACACCGAGCACTGAGCACTGAGCACCCCGAGTACTGAGCACCCAGCAGCCCGAGCACTGAGCACCTAGCACCCTGAGTACTGAGAACAGATCACCCTGAGTACTGAGCACCCAGCACCCTGAGTATTGAGCCCCCAGCACCCTGAGTACTGAGCACCCAGCACCCCGAGCACTGAGCACCCAGCACCCCAAGAATGAGCACCCAGCACCCTGAGTACTGAGCAACCAGCACCCTGAGCACTGAGCACCCAGCGCCCTGAGCACTGAGCACCCAGCACCCCGAGCACTGAGCACTGAGCACCCTGAGCACTGAGCACCCAGCACCCCGAGTACTGAGCACTGAGCACCCTGAGTACTGAGCACCAAGCCCCCCGAGTACTGAGCACTGAGCACCCTGAGTACTGAGCACCGAGCACCCTGAGCACTGAGCACCCAGCAACCTGAGTACTGAGCACTGAGAACCCTGAGTACTGAGCACCGAGCACCCTGAGTACTGAGCACCCAGCACCCTGATCACTGAGCACGGAGCACCCCGAGGACTGAGCACCCAGCACCCTGAGCACTGAGCACCCAGCACCTTGAGTACTGAGCACCGAGCACCCCGAGCACTGAGCACCCAGCACCCTGAGTACTGAGCACCCAGCACCCTGAGCACTGAGCACCCAGCACCCTGAGCAGTGAGCACGCAGCACCCCGAGCACTGAGCACCCAGCACCTTGAGTACTGAGCACCGAGCTGCCCGAGCACTGAGCACACTGAGTACTGAGCACCCAGCACCCCGATCACTGAGCACCCAGCACCCTGAGCACTGAGCACCCAGCACCCTGAGCACTGAGCACCCAGCACCCTGAGTACTGAGCACCCAGCACGCTGAGTACTGAGCACCCAGCACCCCGAGCACTGAGCACCCAGCACCCTGTGTACTGAGCACTGAGCACCCTGAGTACTATGCACCCAGCACCCTGAGTACTGAGCACCCAGGACCCTGAGCACTGAGCACCGAGCACCCCGAGCACTGAGCACCCAGCACCCTGAGCACTCAGCACCCAGCACCCCGAGCACTGAGAACCCAGCACCCTGAGCACTGAGCACCCAGCACCCTGAGCACGGAGCACCCCGAGGACTGAGCACCCAGCACCCTGAGTACTGAGCACCCAGCACCCTGAGTACTGAGCACCCAGCACCCTGAGCACTGAGCACCCAGCACCCCGAGCACTGAGCACCCAGGACCCTGTGTACTGAGCACCCAACACCCAGAGTACTGAGCACCGAGCACGCAGAGTCCTGAGCACCCAGCACCCTGAGCACTGAGCAGCCAGCAACCTCAGCACTGAGCACACAGCACCCTGAGTACTGAGCACCCAGCACCCTGAGTACTGAGCACCCAGCACCCTGAGTACTGAGCACCCAGCACCCTGAGCACTGAGCACCCAGCACCCCGAGCACTGAGCACCCAGGACCCTGTGTACTGAGCACCCAACACCCAGAGTACTGAGCACCGAGCACGCAGAGTCCTGAGCACCCAGCACCCCGAGCACTGAGAACCTAGCACCCTGAGTACTGAGAACAGATCACCCTGAGTACTGAGCACCCAGCACCCTGAGTACTGAGCCCCCAGCACCCTGAGTACTGAGCACCCAGCACCCCGAGCACTGAGCACCCAGCACCCCAAGAATGAGCACCCAGCACCCTGAGTACTGAGCACTAAGCACCCAGAGCACTGAGCACCCAGCACCCCGAGCATGGAGCACCCAGGACCCCGAGCACTGAGTACTGAGCACCCAGCACCTTGAGAACTGAGCACCGAGCTCCCCGAGCACTGAGCACCCTGAGTACTGAGCACCCAGCACCCCGATCACTGAGCACCCAGCACCCTGAGCACTGAGCACCCAGCACCCTGAGCACTGAGCACCCAGCACCCTGAGTACTGAGCACCCAGCACGCTGAGTACTGAGCACCGAGCACCCAGAGCACTGAGCACCCAGCACCCTGAGTACTGAGCACTGAGCACCCAGCACCCCGAGCACTGAGCACCCAGCACCCTGTGTACTGAGCACTGAGCACCCTGAGTAATAAGCACCCAGCACCCTGAGTACTGAGCACCCAGGACCCTGAGCACTGAGCACCGAGCACCCCGAGCACTGAGCACCCAGCACACTGAGCACTCAGCACCCAGCACCCCGAGGACTGAGCACCCAGCACCCTGAGCACTGAGCACCCAGCACCTTGAGTACTGAGCACCGAGCACCTAGAGCACTAAGCACCCAGCACCCTGAGTACTGAGCATCCAGCACCCTGAGCACTGAGCACCCAGAACCCTGAGCACTGAGCACCCAGCACCCCGAGCACTGAGCACCCAGGACCCTGAGTATTGAGCACCCAACACCCAGAGTACTGAGCACCCAGCACCCTGAGCACTGAGCACCCAGCACGCTGAGTACTGAGCACCCAGCACCCTGAGTACTGAACACCCAGCACCCTGAGCACTGAGCACTGATCACCCTGAGCACTGAGTACTGAGCACTGAGCACCCTGAGCACTGAGCACCCAGCACCCCGAGTACTGAGCACCCAGCACCCAGAGCACTGAGCACCCAGCGCCCCGAGCACTGAGCACCCAGCACCCCGAGCACTGAGCACTGAGTACCCTGAGAACTGAGCACCCAGCACCCTTAGCACTGAGCACCCAGCACCCTGAGTACTGAGCACCAAGCACCCCGAGTACTGAGCACTGAGCACCCTGAGTACTGAGCACCCAGCACCCTGAGCACTGAGCACCCAGCACCCTGAGTACTGAGCACTGAGAACCCTGTGTACTGAGCACCGAGCACCCTGAGTACTGAGCACCCAGCACCCTGATCACTGAGCACGGAGCACCCTGAGGACAGAGCACCCAGCACCCTGAGCACTGAGCACCCAGCACCTTGAGTACAGAGCACCGAGCACCCCGAGCACTGAGCACCCAGCACCCTGAGTACTGAGCACCCAGCACCCTGAGCACTGAGCACCCAGCACCCTGAGCAGTGAGCACGCAGCACCCCGAGCACTGAGCACCCAGCACCCTGAGTACTGAGCACCCAGCACCCTGAGTTCTGAGCACCCAGCACCCTGAGTACTGAGCACCCAGCACCCTGAGCACTGAGCACCCAGCACCCTGAGTACTGAGCACCCAGCACCCTGAGTACTGAGCAACCAGCACCCTGAGAACTGAGCACTGTGCACCCAGCACCCCGAGCACTGAGCACCCAGCACCCCGAGCACTGAGGAACCAGCACCCTGAGCACTGAGCACCCAGCACCCTGAGTACTGAGCACCCAGCACCCTGAGTACTGAGCACTTATCACCCCGAGTACTGAGCACCCAGCAGCCCGAGCACTGAGCACCTAGCACCCTGAGTACTGAGAACAGATCACCCTGAGTACTGAGCACCCAGCACACTGAGTATTGAGCCCCCAGCACTCTGAGTACTGAGCACCCAGCACCCCGAGCACTGAGCACCCAGCACCCCAAGAATGAGCACCCAGCACCCTGAGTACTGAGCAACCAGCACCTTGAGCACTGAGCACCCAGCGCCCTGAGCACTGAGCACTCAGCACCCCGAGCACTGAGCACTGAGCACCCTGAGCACTGAGCACCCAGCACCCCGAGTACTGAGCACTGAGCACCCTGAGTACTGAGCACCGAGCACCCTGAGCACTGAGCACCCAGCAACCTGAGTACTGAGCACTGAGAACCCTGAGTACTGAGCACCGAGCACCCTGAGTACTGAGCACCCAGCACCCTGAGTACTGAACACCCAGCACCCTGAGCACTGAGCACTGAGCACCCTGAGCACTCAGTACTGAGCACTGAGCACCCTGAGCACTGAGCACCCAGCACCCCGAGTACTGAGCACCCAGTACCCCGAGCACTGAGCACCCAGTGCCCCGAGCACTGAGAACCCAGCACCCCGAGTACTGAGCACTGAGCACCCTGAGTACTGAGCACCAAGCACCCCGAGTACTGAGCACTGAGCACCCTGAGTACTGAGCACCCAGCACCCTGAGCACTGAGTACCCAGCACCCTGAGTACTGAGCACTGAGAACCCTGAGTACTGAGCACCGAGCACCCTGAGTACTGAGCACCCAGCACCCTGATCACTGAGCACGGGGCACCCCGTGGACTGAGCACCCAGCACCCTGAGCACTGAGCACCCAGCACCTTGAGTACTGAGCACCCAGCACCCTGAGTACTGAGCAACCAGCACCCTGAGCACTGAGCACTGAGCACCCAGCACCCTGAGCACTGAGCACTGAGCACCCAGCACCCCGAGCACTGAGCACCCAGCACCCGAGCTCTGAGCACCCAGCACCCGAGTACTGAGCACCCAGCACCCTGAGTACTGAGCACCCAGCAAGCTGAGTACTGAGCACCCAGCACCCCGAGGACTGAGCACCCAGCACCCTGAGTACTACGCACCCAGCACCCTGAGTACTGAGCACCCAGCACCCTGAGTACTGAGCACCCAGCGTACTGAGCACCGAGCACCCCGAGCACTGAGCATCCAGCAACCTGAGTACTGAGCACCCAGCACCCCGAGCACTGAGCACCCAGCACCCTGAGAACTGAGCACCGAGCACCCTGAGTATTGAGCACCCAGCACCCTGAGCACTGAGCACCCAGCACCCTGAGTAGTGAGCACTGAGCACCCCGAGTACTGAGCACCGGGCACCCCGAGCACTAAGCACCCAGCACCCCGAGCACCGAGCACCCAGCACCCTGAGCACTGAGCACCCAGCACCCTGAGCACTGAGCACCCAGCACCCTGAGCACTGAGCACCCAGCACCCCGAGCATGGAGCACCCAGCACCCTGAGTACTGAGCACCCAGCACTCCGAGCACGGAGCACCCAGCACCCTGAGCACTGAGCACCCAGCACCCTGAGTACTGAGCACCAAGCACCCCAGGCACAGAGCACCCTGAGTACTGAGCACCCAGCACCCCAAGCACTGAGTACCCTGAGTACTGAGCACCCAGCACCCTGATTAATGATCACCCAGCACCCCGAGTACTGAGCACCCAGCACCCTGAGTACTGAGCACCCAACGTACTGAGCACCAAGCACCCTGAGCACTGAGCACCCAGCACCCTGAGTACCGAGCACCCAGCACCCTGAGCAATGAGCACCCTGAGTACTGAGCACCCAGCACCTTGAGCACTGAGCACCGAGCACCCCGAGCACTGAGCACCCAGCACCCGGAGTACTGAGCACCCAGCTCCCTGAGTACTAAGCACCGAGCACCCTGAGTACTGAGCACCCAGCACCCTGAGCACTGAACACACAGCACCCTGAGTACTGAGCACCTCGAGCACTGAGCACCCAGCACCCTGAGTACTGAGCACCGAGCACCCCGAGCACTGAGCACACAGCACCACGAGCACTGAGCACCCAGCACCCCGAGCACAGAGCACCAGGAACCCTGAGAACTGAGCACCCAGCACCCTGAGTACTGAGCACCCAGCACCCTGAGCACTGGGTACCCAGCACCCTGAGCACTGAGCACCCAGCACACTGAGCACTGAGCACACAGCACCCTGAGCACTGAGCACCCCGCACCCTGAGTACTGAGCACTGAGCACCCAGCCCACTGAGCACTGAGCACCCAGCACCCTTATTACTTAGCCGTGAGCACCCAGCACCCCGAGCACTGAGCACACAGCACCCTGAGCACTGTGCACCAAGCACCCGAGTACTGAGCACCCAGCACCCTGAGTACTGAGCACCCAGCACGGTGAGTACTGAGCACCCAGCACCCCGAGTACTGAGTACCCAGCACCCTGAGTACTGAGCACCCAGCACCCTGAGCACTGAGCACTGAGCACCCTGAGCACTGAGTACTGAGCACCGAGCACCCCGAGCACTGAGCACCCAGCACCCTGAGTACTGAACACCCACCACCCTGAGCACTGAGCACTGAGCACCCGGAGTACTGAGCACCCAGCACGCTGAGTACTAAGCACCGAGTACCCTGAGTACTGAGCACCCAGCACCCTGAGCACTGAACACACAGCACCCCGAGCACTGAGCACCCAGCACCCGGAGTACTGAGCACCCAGCACCCTGAGTACTAAGCACCGAGCACCCTGAGTACTGAGCACCCAGCACCCTGAGCACTGAACACACAGCACCCTGAGTACTGAGCACCTCGAGCACTGAGCACCCAGCACCCTGAGTACTGAGCACCGAGCACCCCGAGCACTGAGCACCCAGCACCCCGATCACTGAGCACCCAGCACCCCGAGCACTGAGCACCCAGCACCCTGAGTACTAAGCACCCAGCACCCTGAGCACTGAGCACCCAGCACCCTGAGTACTGAGCACTGAGCACCCAGCACCCCGAGCACTGAGCACCGGGCACCCCGAGCACTAAGCACCCAGCACCCTGAGCACTGAGCACCCAGCACCCTGAGCACTGAGCACCCAGCACCCTGAGCACTGAGCACCCAGCACCCTGAGTACTGAGCACCCAGCACCCCGAGCACTGAGCACCCAGCACCCCGAGCACTGAGCACCCAGCACCCTGAGTACTGAGCACCCAGCACCCTGAGTACTGAGCACCCAGCACCCTGAGCACTGAGCACCCATCACCCTGAGTACTGAGCACCCAGCACCCCAAGCACTGAGCACCCTGAGTACTGAGCACCCAGCACCCCAAGCACTGAGCACCCTGAGTACTGAGCACACAGCACCCTGATTAATGAGCACCCAGCACCCCGAGCAGTGTGCACCCGGCACCCTGAGTACTGAGCACTGAGCACACTGAGTACTGAGCACCCTGCACCCTGAGTACTGAGCACCCAACGTACTGAGCACCGACCACCCTGAGCACTGAGCACCCAGCACCCTGAGTATTGAGCACCCAGCACCCTGAGCAATGAGCACCCTGAGTACTGAGCACTCAGCACCTTGAGCACTGAGCACCAAGCACCCCGAGCACTGAGCACCCAGCACCCGGAGTACTGAGCACCCAGCACCCTGAGTAATAAGCACCGAGCACCCTGAGTACTGAGCACCCAGCTCCCTGAGCACTGAACACACTGCACCCTGAGTACTGAGCACCTCGAGCACTGAGCACCCAGCACCCTGAGTACTGAGCTCCGAGCAACCCGAGCACTGAGCACATAGCACCGCGAGCACTGAGCACGCATCACCCCGAGCACTGAGCACCCAGCACCCTGTGTACTGAGCACCCAGCACCCTGAGTACTGAGCACCCAGCACCCTGAGCACTGAGTAAAGAGCACCCTGAGCACTGAGCACACAGCACCCTGAGCACTGCACACACAGCACCCTGAGCACTGAGCACCCAGCACCCTGAGTACTGAGCACTGAGCACCCAGCACCCCGAGCACTGAGCACCCAGCACCCTGAGTACTGAGCACTGAGCACCCAGCACCCCGAGCACTGAGCACCCAGAACCCTGGGCACTGAGCACCCAGCACCCGAGTACTGAGCACTCAGCACACTGAGTACTGAGCACCCAGCACCCTGAGTACTGAGCAGCCAGCACCCGGAGTACTGAGCACCCAGCACCCTGAGTACTGAGCACCCAGCACCCTGAGCACTGAGCACCCAGCAGCCCGAGCACTGAGCACCCAGCACCCTGAGTACTGAGCACCCAGCACCCCGAGCACTGAGCACCCAGCACCCTGAGCACTGAGCACCCAGCACCCTGAGTACTGAGCATCAAGCACCCTGAGCACTGAGCACCCAGCACCCTGAGCAATGAGCACCCAGCACCCCGAGCACTGAGCACCCAGCACCCTGAGTACTGAACACCCAGCACCCTGAGCACTGAGCACTGAGCACCCTGTGCACTGAGTACTGAGCACTGAGCACACTGAGCACTGAGCACCCAGCACCCCGAGTACTGAGCACCCAGCACCCCGAGCACTGAGCACCCAGCACCCTGAGTACTGAGCACTGAGCACCCAGCACCCCGAGCACTGAGCACCCAGCACCCTGAGCACTGAGCACCCAGCACCCGAGTACTGAGCACTCAGCACACTGAGTACTGAGCACCCAGCACCCTGAGTACTGAGCAGCCAGCACCCGGAGTACTGAGCACCCAGCACCCTGAGTACTGAGCACCCACTACCCTGAGTACTGAGCATCAAGCACCCTGAGCACTGAGCACCCAGCACCCTGAGTACTGATCACCCAGCACCCTGAGTACTGAACACCCAGCACCCTGAGCACTGAGCACTGAGCACCCTGTTCACTGAGTACTGAGCACTGAGCACACTGAGCACTGAGCACCCAGCACCCCGAGTACTGAGCACCCAGCACCCCGAGCACTGAGCATCCAGCGCCCCGAGCACTGAGCACCCAGCACCCCGAGCACTGAGCATCCAGCGCCCCGAGCACTGAGCACCCAGCAACCCGAGCACTGAGCACTGAGCACCCTGAGCACTGAGCACCCAGCACCCCGAGTACTGAGCACTGAGCACCCTGAGTACTGAGCACCAAGCACCCCGAGTACTGAGCACTGAGCACCCTGAATACTGAGCACCCAGCACCCTGAGCACTGAGTACCCAGCACCCTGAGTAATGAGCACCGAGCACCCCGAGCACTGAGCACCCAGCACCCTGAGTACTGAGCACCCAGCACCCTGAGCACTGAGCACCAAGCACCCTTAGCACTGAGCACCCAGCACCCCGAGCACTGATCACCCAGCACCCTGAGTACTGAGCACCCAGCAAACTGAGCACTGAGCACCCAGCACCCTGAGTACTGAGCACCCAGCACCCTGAGTACTGAGCAACCCGCACCCTTAGCACTGAGCACCCAGCACCCTGAGCACTGAGCACTGAGCACCCAGCACCCCGAGCACTGAGCACCCAGCACCCTGAGCACTGAGCACCCAGCACCCTGAGCACTGAGCACCCAGCACCCCAAGCACTGATCACCCAGCACCCTGAGTACTGAGCACCCACTACCCTGAGCACTGAGCACCCAGCACCCTGAGTACTGAGCACCCAGCACCCTGAGTACTGAGCAACCAGCACCCTGAGCACTGAGCACTGAGCAACGAGCACCCTGAGCACTGAGCACCCAGCACCCTGAGGACTGAGCACCCAGCACCCTGAGTACTGAGCACTGAGCACCCAGCACCCCGAGCACTGAGCACCGGGCACCCCGAGCACTGAGCACCGGGCAACCCGAGCACTAAGCACCCAGCACCCTGAGCACTGAGCACCCAGCACCCTGAGCACTGAGCGCCCAGCACCCTGAGAACTGAGCACCCAGCACCCTGAGCACTGAGCACCCAGCACCCTGAGCACTGAGCACCCAGCACCCTGAGTACAGAGCACCCAGCACCCTGAGCACTGAGCACCCAGCACCTCGAGCAATGAGCACCCAGCACCCCGAGCACTGAGCACCCAGCACCCCGAGCACTGAGCACCCAGCACCCCGAGCATTGAGCACCCAGCACCCTGAGTACTGAGCACCCAGCACCCTGAGTACTGAGCACCCAGCACCCTGAGCACTGAGCACCCATCACCCTGAGTACTGAGCACCCAGCACCCCAAGCACTGAGCACCCTGAGTACTGAGCACCCAGCACCCCAAGCACTGAGCACCCTGTGTACTGAGTACCCAGCACCCTGATTAATGAGCACCCAGCACCCCGAGCACTGTGCACCCGGCACCCTGAGTACTGAGCACTGAGCACACTGAGTACTGAGCACCCTGCACCCTGAGTACTGAGCACCCAACGTACTGAGCACCGAGCACCCTGAGCACTGAGCACCCAGCAACCTGAGTACTGAGCACCCAGCACCCTGAGCAATGAGCACCCTGAGTACTGAGCACTCAGCACCTTGAGCACTGAGCACCGAGCACCCCGAGCACTGAGCACCCAGCACCCGGAGTACTGATCACCCAGCACCCTGAGTACTAAGCACCGAGCACCCTGAGTACTGAGCACCCAGCACCCTGAGCACTGAACACACAGCACCCTGAGTACTGAGCACCTCGAGCACTGAGCACCCAGCACCCTGACTACTGAGCTCCGAGCACCCCGAGCACTGAGCACCCAGCACCGCGAGCACTGAGCACGCAGCACCCCGAGCACTGAGCACCCAGCACCCTGTGTACTGAGCACCCAGCACCCTGAGTACTGAGCACCCAGCACCCTGAGCACTGAGTACCCAGCACCCTGAGCACTGAGCACACAGCACCCTGAGCACTGCGCACACAGCACCCTGAGCACTGAGCACCCAGCATCCTGAGTACTGAGCACTGAGCACCCAGCACCACGAGCACTGAGCACCCAGCACCCTGATTACTGAGCACTGAGCACCCAGCACCCCGAGCACTGAGCACCCAGCACCCTGAGCACTGAGCACCCAGCACCCGAGTACTGAGCACTCAGCACACTGAGTACTGAGCACCCAGCACCCTGAGTACTGAGCAGCCAGCACCCGGAGTACTGAGAACCCAGCACCCCGAGCACTGAGCACCCAGCACCCTGAGTACTGAACACCCAGCACCCTGAGCACTGAGCACTGAGCACCCTGTGCACTGAGTACTGAGCACTGAGCACACTGAGCACTGAGCACCCAGCACCCCGAGCACTGAGCACCCAGCACCCTGAGTACTGAGCACTGAGCACCCAGCACCCCGAGCACTGAGCACCCAGCACCCTGAGCACTGAGCACCCAGCACCCGAGTACTGAGCACTCAGCACACTGATTACTGAGCACCCAGCACCCTGAGTACTGAGCAGCCAGCACCCGGAGTACTGAGCACCCAGCACCCTGAGTACTGAGCACCCAGCACCCCGAGCACTGAGCACCCAGCACCCTGAGCACTGAGCACCCAGCACCCTGAGTACTGAGCATCAAGCACCCTGAGCACTGAGCACCCAGCACCCTGAGCAATGAGCACCCAGCACCCCGAGCACTGAGCACCCAGCACCCTGAGTACTGATCACCCAGCACCCTGAGTACTGAACACCCAGCACCCTGAGCACTGAGCACTGAGCACCCTGTGCACTGAGTACTGAGCACTGAGCACACTGAGCACTGAGCACCCAGCACCCCGAGTACTGAGCACCCAGCACCCCGAGCACTGAGCATCCAGCGCCCCGAGCACTGAGCACCCAGCACCCCGAGCACTGAGCATCCAGCGCCCCGAGCACTGAGCACCCAGCACCCCGAGCACTGAGCACTGAGCACCCTGAGCACTGAGCACCCAGCACCCCGAGTACTGAGCACTGAGCACCCTGAGTACTGAGCACCAAGCACCCCGAGTACTGAGCACCGAGCACCCTGAATACTGAGCACCCAGCACCCTGAGCACTGAGTACCCAGCACCCTGAGTAATGAGCACTGAGCACCCCGAGCACTGAGCACCCAGCACCCTGAGTACTGAGCACCCAGCACCCTGAGCACTGAGCACCAAGCACCCTGAGCACTGAGCACCCAGCACCCCGAGCACTGATCACCCAGCACCCTGAGTACTGAGCACCCAGCAACCTGAGCACTGAGCACCCAGCACCCTGAGTACTGAGCACCCAGCACCCTGAGTACTGAGCAACCAGCACCCTTAGCACTGAGCACCCAGCACCCTGAGCACTGAGCACTGAGCACCCAGCACCCCGAGCAATGAGCACCCAGCACCCTGAGCACTGAGCACCCAGCACCCTGAGCACTGAGCACCCAGCACCCCGAGCACTGATCACCCAGCACCCTGAGTACTGAGCACCCACTACCCTGAGCACTGAGCACCCAGCACCCTGAGTACTGAGCACCCAGCAACCTGAGTACTGAGCAACCAGCACCCTGAGCACTGAGCACTGAGCAACGAGCACCCTGAGCACTGAGCACCCAGCACCCTGAGGACTGAGCACCCAGCACCCGGAGTACTGAGCACTGAGCACCCAGCACCCTGAGCACTGAGCACCGGGCACCCCGAGCACTGAGCACCGGTCAACCCGAGCACTAAGCACCCAGCACCCTGAGCACTGAGCACCCAGCACCCTGAGCACTGAGCACCCAGCACCCTGAGAACTGAGCACCCAGCACCCTGAGCACTGAGCACCCAGCACCCTGAGCACTGAGCACCCAGCACCCTGAGTACTGAGCACCCAGCACCCTGAGCACTGAGCACCCAGCACCTCGAGCACTGAGCACCCAGCACCCCGAGCACTGAGCACCCAGCACCCTGAGTACTGAGCACCTAGCACCCTGAGTACTGAGCACCCAGCACCCTGAGCACTGAGCACCCATCACCCTGAGTACTGAGCACTCAGCACCCCAAGCACTGTGCACCCTGAGTACTGAGCACCCAGCACCCCAAGCACTGAGCACCCTGTGTACTGAGTACCCAGCACCCTGATTAATGAGCACCCAGCACCCCGAGCACTGTGCACCCGGCACCCTGAGTACTGAGCACTGAGCACACTGAGTACTGAGCACCCTGCACCCTGAGTACTGAGCACCCAACGTACTGAGCACCGAGCACCCTGAGCACTGAGCACCCAGCACCCTGAGTACTGAGCACCCAGCACCCTGAGCAATGAGCACCCTGAGTACTGAGCACTCAGCACCTTGAGCACTGAGCACCGAGCACCCCGAGCACTGAGCACCCAGCACCCGGAGTACTGAGCACCCAGCACCCTGAGTACTAAGCACCGAGCACCCTGAGTACTGAGCACCCAGCACCCTGAGCACTGAACACACAGCACCCTGAGTACTGAGCACCTCGAGCACTGAGCACCCAGCACCCTGAGTACTGAGCTCCGAGCACCCCGAGCACTGAGCACCCAGCACCGCGAGCACTGAGCACGCAGCACCCCGAGCACTGAGCACCCAGCACCCTGTGTACTGAGCACCCAGCACCCTGAGTACTGAGCACCCAGCACCCTGAGCACTGAGTACCCAGCACCCTGAGCACTGAGCACACAGCACCCTGAGCACTGCGCACACAGCACCCTGAGCACTGAGCACCCAGCACCCTGAGTACTGTGCACTGAGCACCCAGCACCACGAGCACTGAGCACCCAGCAACCTGATTACTGAGCACTGAGCACCCAGCACCCCGAGCACTGAGCACCCAGCACCCTGAGCACTGAGCACCCAGCACCCGAGTACTGAGCACTCAGCACACTGAGTACTGAGCACCCAGCACCCTGAGTACTGAGCAGCCAGCACCCGGAGTACTGAGCACCCAGCACCCTGAGTACTGAGCACCCAGCGCCCTGAGCACTGAGCACCCAGCAGCCCGAGCACTGAGCACCCAGCACCCTGAGTACTGAGCACCCAGCACCCCGAGCACTGAGTACCCAGCACCCTGAGCACTGAGCACCCAGCACCCTGAGTACTGAGCTTCAAGCACCCTGAGCACTGAGCACCCAGCACCCTGAGCAATGAGCACCCAGCACCCCGAGCACTGAGCACCCAGCACCCTGAGTACTGAGCACCCAGCACCCTGAGTACTGAACACCCAGCACCCTGAGCACTGAGCACTGAGCACCCTGTGCACTGAGTACTGAGCACTGAGCACACTGAGCACTGAGCACCCAGCACCCCGAGTACTGAGCACCCAGCACCCCGAGCACTGAGCATCCAGCGCCCCGAGCACTGAGCACACAGCACCCCGAGCACTGAGCATCCAGCGCCCCGAGCACTGAGCACCCAGCACCCCGAGCACTGAGCACTGAGCACCCTGAGCACTGAGTACCCAGCACCCCGAGTACTGAGCACTGAGCACCCTGAATACTGAGCACCAAGCACCCCGAGTACTGAGCACTGAGCACCCTGAATACTGAGCACCCAGCACCCTGAGCACTGAGTACCCAGCACCCTGAGTAATGAACACCTAGCACCCTGAGCACTGAGCACCCAGCACCCTGAGTACTGAGCACCCAGCACCCTGAGCACTGAGCACCAAGCACCCTGAGCACTGAGCACCCAGCACCCCGAGCACTGATCACCCAGCACCCTGAGTACTGAGCACCCAGCAACCTGAGCACTGAGCACCCAGCAACCTGAGCACTGAGCACCCAGCACCCTGAGTACTGAGCAACCAGCACCCTGAGCACTGAGCACTGAGCACCCAGCACCCTGAGCACTGAGCACTGAGCACCCAGCACCCTGAGCACTGAGCACCCAGCACCCTGAGCACTGAGCACCCAGCACCCCGAGCACTGATCACCCAGCACCCTGAGTACTGAGCACCCAGCACCCTGAGTACTGAGCACCCAGCACCCTGAGTACTGAGCAACCAGCACCCTTAGCACTGAGCACCCAGCACCCTGAGCACTGAGCACTGAGCACCCAGCACCCCGAGCACTGAGCACCCAGCACCCTGAGCACTGAGCACCCAGCACCCTGAGCACTGAGCACCCAGCAACCCGAGCACTGATCACCCAGCACCCTGAGTACTGAGCACCCACTACCCTGAGCACTGAGCACCCAGCACCCTGAGTACTGAGCACCCAGCACCCTGAGTACTGAGCAACCAGCACCCTGAGCACTGAGCACTGAGCAAGGAGCACCCTGAGCACTGAGCACCCAGCACCCTGAGGACTGAGCACCCAGCACCCTGAGTACTGAGCGCTGAGCACCCAGCACCCCGAGCACTGAGCACCGGGCACCCCGAGCACTGAGCACCGGGCAACCCGAGCACTAAGCACCCAGCACCCTGAGCACTGAGCACCCAGCACCCTGAGCACTGAGCACCCAGCACCCTGAGAACTGAGCACCCAGCACCCTGAGCACTGAGCACCCAGCACCCTGAGCACTGAGCACCCAGGACCCTGAGTACTGAGCACCCAGCACCCTGAGCACTGAGCACCCAGCACCTCGAGCAATGAGCACCCAGCACCCCGAGCACTGAGCACCCAGCACCCCGAGCACTGAGCACCCAGCACCCCGAGCACTGAGCACCCAGCACCCTGAGTACTGAGCACCCAGCACCCTGAGTACTGAGCACCCAGCACCCTGAGCACTGAGCACCCATCACCCTGAGTACTGAGCACCCAGCACCCCAAGCACTGTGCACCCTGAGTACTGAGCACCCAGCACCCCAAGCACTGAGCACCCTTTGTACTGAGTACCCAGCACCCTGATTAATGAGCACCCAGCTCCCCGAGCACTGTGCACCCGGCACCCTGAGTACTGAGCACTGAGCACACTGAGTACTGAGCACACTGCACCCTGAGTACTGAGCACCCAACGTACTGAGCACCGAGCACCCTGAGCACTGAGCACCCAGCACCCTGAGTACTGAGCACCCAGCACCCTGAGCAATGAGCACCCTGAGTACTGAGCACTCAGCAACTTGAGCACTGAGCACCGAGCACCCCGAGCACTGAGCACCCAGCACCCGGAGTACTGATCACCCAGCACCCTGAGTACTAAGCACCGAGCACCCTGAGTACTGAGCACCCAGCACCCTGAGCACTGAACACACAGCACCCTGAGTACTGAGCACCTCGAGCACTGAGCACCCAGCACCCTGAGTACTGAGCTCCGAGCACCCCGAGCATTGAGCACCCAGCACGGCGAGCACTGAGCACGCAGCACCCCGAGCACTGAGCACCCAGCACCCTGTGTACTGAGCACCCAGCACCCTGAGTACTGAGCACCCAGCACCCTGAGCACTGAGTACCCAGCACCCTGACCACTGAGCACACAGCACCCTGAGCACTGCGCACACAGCACCCTGAGCACTGAGCACCCAGCACCCTGAGTACTGAGCACTGAGCACCCAGCACCACGAGCACTGAGCACCCAGCACCCTGATTACTGAGCACTGAGCACCCAGCACCCCGAGCACTGAGCACCCAGCACCCTGAGCACTGAGCACCCAGCACCCGAGTACTGAGCACTCAGCACACTGAGTACTGAGCACCCAGCACCCTGAGTACTGAGCAGCCAGCACCCGGAGTACTGAGCACCCAGCACCCCGAGCACTGAGCACCCAGCACCCTGAGTACTGAACACGCAGCACCTTGAGCACTGAGCACTGAGCACCCTGTGGACTGAGTACTGAGCACTGAGCACACTGAGCACTGAGCACCCAGCACCCCGAGTACTGAGCACCCAGCACCCCGAGCACTGAGCACCCAGCACCCTGAGTACTGAGCACTGAGCACCCAGCACCCCGAGCACTGAGCACCCAGCACCCTGAGCACTGAGCACCCAGCACCCGAGTACTGAGCACTCAGCACACTGAGTACTGAGCACCCAGCACCCTGAGTACTGAGCAGCCAGCACCCGGAGTACTGAGCACCCAGCACCCTGAGTACTGAGCACCCAGCACCCCGAGCACTGAGCACCCAGCACCCTGAGCACTGAGCACCCAGCACCCTGAGTACTGAGCATCAAGCACCCTGAGCACTGAGCACCCAGCACCCTGAGCAATGAGCACCCAGCACCCCGAGCACTGAGCACCCAGCACCCCGAGCACTGAGCATCCAGCGCCCCGAGCACTGAGCACCCAGCACCCCGAGCACTGAGCATCCAGCGCCCCGAGCACTGAGCACCCAGCACCCCGAGCACTGAGCACTGAGCACCCTGAGCACTGAGCACCCAGCACCCCGAGTACTGAGCACTGAGCACCCTGAGTACTGAGCACCAAGCACCCCGAGTACTGAGCACCGAGCACCCTGAATACTGAGCACCCAGCACCCTGAGCACTGAGTACCCAGCACCCTGAGTAATGAGCACCGAGCACTCCGAGCACTGAGCACCCAGCACCCTGAGTACTGAGCACCCAGCACCCTGAGCACTGAGCACCAAGCACCCTGAGCACTGAGCACCCAGCACCCCGAGCACTGATCACCCAGCACCCTGAGTACTGAGCACCCAGCAACCTGAGCACTGAGCACCCAGCACCCTGAGTACTGAGCACCCAGCACCCTGAGTACTGAGCAACCAGCACCCTTAGCACTGAGCACCCAGCACCCTGAGCACTGAGCACTGAGCACCCAGCACCCCGAGCACTGAGCACCCAGCACCCTGAGCACTGAGCACCCAGCACCCTGAGCACTGAGCACCCAGCACCCCGAGCACTGATCACCCAGCACCCTGAGTACTGAGCACCCACTACCCTGAGCACTGAGCACCCAGCACCCTGAGTACTGAGCACCCAGCACCCTGAGTACTGAGCAACCAGCACCCTGAGCACTGAGCACTGAGCAACGAGCACCCTGAGCACTGAGCACCCAGCACCCTGAGGACTGAGCACCCAGCACCCTGAGTACTGAGCACTGAGCACCCAGCACCCCGAGCACTGAGCACCGGGCACCCCGAGCACTGAGCACCGGGCAACCCGAGCACTAAGCACCCAGCACCCTGAGCACTGAGCACCCAGCACCCTGAGCACTGAGCACCCAGCACCCTGAGAACTGAGCACCCAGCACCCTGAGCACTGAGCACCCAGCACCCTGAGCACTGAGCACCCAGCACCCTGAGTACTGAGCACCCAGCACCCTGAGCACTGAGCACCCAGCACCTCGAGCACTGAGCACCCAGCACCCCGAGCACTGAGCACCCAGCACCCCGAGCACTGAGCACCCAGCACCCCGAGCACTGAGCACCCAGCACCCTGAGTACTGAGCACCCAGCACCCTGAGTACTGAGCACCCAGCACCCTGAGCACTGAGCACCCATCACCCTGAGTACTGAGCACCCAGCACCCCAAGCACTGAGCACCCTGAGTACTGAGCACCCAGCACCCCAAGCACTGAGCACCCTGTGTACTGAGTACCCAGCACCCTGATTAATGAGCACCCAGCACCCCGAGCACTGTGCACCCGGCACCCTGAGTACTGAGCACTGAGCACACTGAGTACTGAGCACCCTGCACCCTGAGTACTGAGCACCCAACGTACTGAGCACCGAGCACCCTGAGCACTGAGCACCCAGCACCCTGAGTACTGAGCACCCAGCACCCTGAGCAATGAGCACCCTGAGTACTGAGCACTCAGCACCTTGAGCACTGAGCACCGAGCACCCCGAGCACTGAGCACCCAGCACCCGGAGTACTGAGCACCCAGCACCCTGAGTACTAAGCACCGAGCACCCTGAGTACTGAGCACCCAGCACCCTGAGCACTGAACACACAGCACCCTGAGTACTGAGCACCTCGAGCACTGAGCACCCATCACCCTGAGTACTGAGCTCCGAGCACCCCGAGCACTGAGCACCCAGCACCGCGAGCACTGAGCACGCAGCACCCCGAGCACTGAGCACCCAGCACCCTGTGTACTGAGCACCCAGCACCCTGAGTACTGAGCACCCAGCACCCTGAGCACTGCGTACCCAGCACCCTGAGCACTGAGCACACAGCACCCTGAGCACTGCGCACACAGCACCCTGAGCACTGAGCACCCAGCACCCTGAGTACTGAGCACTGAGCACCCAGCACCACGAGCACTGAGCACCCAGCAACCTGATTACTGAGCACTGAGCACCCAGCACCCCGAGCACTGAGCACCCAGCACCCTGAGCACTGAGCACCCAGCACCCGAGTACTGAGCACTCAGCACACTGAGTACTGAGCACCCAGCACCCTGAGTACTGAGCACCCAGCGCCCTGAGCACTGAGCACCCAGCAGCCCGAGCACTGAGCACCCAGGACCCTGAGTACTGAGCACCCAGCACTCCGAGCACTGAGCACCCAGCACCCTGAGCACTGAGCACCCAGCACCCTGAGTACTGAGCTTCAAGCACCCTGAGCACTGAGCACCCAGCACCCTGAGCAATGAGCACCCAGCACCCCGAGCACTGAGCACCCAGCACCCTGAGTACTGAGCAGCCAGCACCCTGAGTACTGAACACCCAGCACCCTGAGCACTGAGCACTGAGCACCCTGTGCACTGAGTACTGAGCACTGACCACACTGAGCACTGAGCACCCAGCACCCCGAGTACTGAGCACCCAGCACCCCGAGCACTGAGCATCCAGCGCCCCGAGCACTGAGCACCCAGCACCCCGAGCACTGAGCATCCAGCGCCCCGAGCACTGAGCACCCAGCACCCCGAGCACTGAGCACTGAGCACCCTGAGCACTGAGCACCCAGCACCCCGAGTACTGAGCACTGAGCACCCTGAGTACTGAGCACCAAGCACCCCGAGTACTGAGCACCGAGCACCCTGAATACTGAGCACCCAGCACCCTGAGCACTGAGTACCCAGCACCCTGAGTAATGAGCACCGAGCACTCCGAGCACTGAGCACCCAGCACCCTGAGTACTGAGCACCCAGCACCCTGAGCACTGAGCAACAAGCACCCTGAGCACTGAGCACCCAGCACCCCGAGCACTGATCACCCAGCACCCTGAGTACTGAGCACCCAGCAACCTGAGCACTGAGCACCCAGCACCCTGAGTACTGAGCACCCAGCACCCTGAGTACTGAGCAACCAGCACCCTTAGCACTGAGCACCCAGCACCCTGAGCACTGAGCACTGAGCACCCAGCACCCCGAGCACTGAGCACCCAGCACCCTGAGCACTGAGCACGCAGCACCCTGAGCACTGAGCACCCAGCACCCCGAGCACTGATCACCCAGCACCCTGAGTACTGAGCACCCACTACCCTGAGCACTGAGCACCCAGCACCCTGAGTACTGAGCACCCAGCACCCTGAGTACTGAGCAACCAGCACCCTGAGCACTGAGCACTGAGCAACGAGCACCCTGAGCACTGAGCACCCAGCACCCTGAGGACTGAGCACCCAGCACCCTGAGTACTGAGCACTGAGCAACCAGCACCCCGAGCACTGAGCACCGGGCACCCCGAGCACTGAGCACCGGGCAACCCGAGCACTAAGCACCCAGCACCCTGAGCACTGAGCACCCAGCACCCTGAGCACTGAGCACCCAGCACCCTGAGAACTGAGCACCCAGCACCCTGAGCACTGAGCACCCAGCACCCTGAGCACTGAGCACCCAGCACCCTGAGTACTGAGCACCCAGCACCCTGAGCACTGAGCACCCAGCACCTCGAGCACTGAGCACCCAGCACCCCGAGCACTGAGCACCCAGCACCCTGAGTACTGAGCACTGAGCACCCAGCACCCCGAGCACTGAGCACCCAGCACCCTGAGTACTGAGCACTGAGCACCCAGCACCCCGAGCACTGAGCACCCAGCACCCTGAGTACTGAGCACTGAGCACCCAGCACCCCGAGCACTGAGCACCCAGCACCCTGAGTACTGAGCACTGAGCACCCAGCACCCCGAGCACTGAGCACCCAGCGCCCTGAGCACTGAGCACCCAGCACACTGAGTACTGAGCACCCAGCACCCTGAGTACTGAGCAGCCAGCACCCGGAGTACTGAGCACCCAGCACCCTGAGTACTGAGCACCCAGCACCCTGAGCACTGAGCACCCAGCAGCCCGAGCACTGAGCACCCAGCACCCTGAGTACTGAGCACCCAGCACCCCGAGCACTGAGCACCCAGCACCCTGAGCACTGAGCACCCAGCACCCTGAGTACTGAGCATCAAGCACCCTGAGCACTGAGCACCCAGCACCCTGAGCAATGAGCACCCAGCACCCCGAGCACTGAGCACCCAGCACACTGAGTACTGAGCACCCAGCACCCTGAGTACTGAACACCCAGCACCCTGAGCACTGAGCACTGAGCACCCTGTGCACTGAGTACTGAGCACTGAGCACACTGAGCACTGAGCACCCAGCATCCCGAGCACTGAGCACCCAGCACCTCGAGCACTGAGCATCCAGTGCCCCGAGCACTGAGCACCCAGCACCCCGAGCACTGAGCACTGAGCACCCTGAGCACTGAGCACCCAGCACCCCGAGTACTGAGCACTGAGCACCCTGAGTACTGAGCACCAAGCACCCCGAGTACTGAGCACTGAGCACCCTGAATACTGAGCACCCAGCACCCTGAGCACTGAGCACCCATCACCCTGAGTACTGAGCACCCAGCACCCCAAGCACTGAGCACCCTGAGTACTGAGCACCCAGCACCCCAAGCACTGAGCACCCTGTGTACTGAGTACCCAGCACCCTGATTAATGAGCACCCAGCACCCCGAGCACTGTGCACCCGGCACCCTGAGTACTGAGCACTGAGCACACTGAGTACTGAGCACCCTGCACCCTGAGTACTGAGCACCCAACGTACTGAGCACCGAGCACCCTGAGCACTGAGCACCCAGCACCCTGAGTACTGAGCACCCAGCACCCTGAGCAATGAGCACCCTGAGTACTGAGCACTCAGCACCTTGAGCACTGAGCACCGAGCACCCCGAGCACTGAGCACCCAGCACCCGGAGTACTGAGCACCCAGCACCCTGAGTACTAAGCACCGAGCACCCTGAGTACTGAGCACCCAGCACCCTGAGCACTGAACACACAGCACCCTGAGTACTGAGCACCTCGAGCACTGAGCACCCAGCACCCTGAGTACTGAGCTCCGAGCACCCCGAGCACTGAGCACCCAGCACCGCGAGCACTGAGCACGCAGCACCCCGAGCACTGAGCACCCAGCACCCTGTGTACTGAGCACCCAGCACCCTGAGTACTGAGCACCCAGCACCCTGAGCACTGCGTACCCAGCACCCTGAGCACTGAGCACACAGCACCCTGAGCACTGCGCACACAGCACCCTGAGCACTGAGCACCCAGCACCCTGAGTACTGAGCACTGAGCACCCAGCACCACGAGCACTGAGCACCCAGCAACCTGATTACTGAGCACTGAGCACCCAGCACCCCGAGCACTGAGCACCCAGCACCCTGAGCACTGAGCACCCAGCACCCGAGTACTGAGCACTCAGCACACTGAGTACTGAGCACCCAGCACCCTGAGTACTGAGCAGCCAGCACCCGGAGTACTGAGCACCCAGCACCCTGAGTACTGAGCACCCAGCGCCCTGAGCACTGAGCACCCAGCAGCCCGAGCACTGAGCACCCAGGACCCTGAGTACTGAGCACCCAGCACCCCGAGCACTGAGCACCCAGCACCCTGAGCACTGAGCACCCAGCACCCTGAGTACTGAGCTTCAAGCACCCTGAGCACTGAGCACCCAGCACCCTGAGCAATGAGCACCCAGCACCCCGAGCACTGAGCACCCAGCACCCTGAGTACTGAGCAGCCAGCACCCTGAGTACTGAACACCCAGCACCCTGAGCACTGAGCACTGAGCACCCTGTGCACTGAGTACTGAGCACTGAGCACACTGAGCACTGAGCACCCAGCACCCCGAGTACTGAGCACCCAGCACCCCGAGCACTGAGCATCCAGCGCCCCGAGCACTGAGCACCCAGCACCCCGAGCACTGAGCATCCAGCGCCCCGAGCACTGAGCACCCAGCACCCCGAGCACTGAGCACTGAGCACCCTGAGCACTGAGTACCCAGCACCCCGAGTACTGAGCACTGAGCACCCTGAATACTGAGCACCAAGCACCCCGAGTACTGAGCACTGAGCACCCTGAATACTGAGCACCCAGCACCCTGAGCACTGAGTACCCAGCACCCTGAGTAATGAACACCGAGCACCCTGAGCACTGAGCACCCAGCACCCTGAGTACTGAGCACCCAGCATCCTGAGCACTGAGCACCAAGCACCCTGAGCACTGAGCACCCAGCACCCCGAGCACTGATCACCCAGCACCCTGAGTACTGAGCACCCAGCAACCTGAGCACTGAGCACCCAGCAACCTGAGCACTGAGCACCCAGCACCCTGAGTACTGAGCAACCAGCACCCTGAGCACTGAGCACTGAGCACCCAGCACCCTGAGCACTGAGCACTGAGCACCCAGCACCCCGAGCACTGAGCACCCAGCACCCTGAGCACTGAGCACCCAGCACCCTGAGCACTGAGCACCCAGCACCCCGAGCACTGATCACCCAGGACCCTGAGTACTGAGCACCCACTACCCTGAGCACTGAGCACCCAGCACCCTGAGTACTGAGCACCCAGCACCCTGAGTACTGAGCAACCAGCACCCTGAGCACTGAGCACTGAGCAACGAGCACCCTGAGCACTGAGCACCCAGCACCCTGAGTACTGAGCACCCAGCACCCTGAGTACTGAGCACTGAGCACCGGGCACCCCGAGGACTGAGCACCGGGCACCCCGAGCACTAAGCACCCAGCACCCTGAGCACTGAGCACCCAGCACCCTGAGCACTGAGCACCCAGCACCCTGAGAACTGAGCACCCAGCACTCTGAGCACTGAGCACCCAGCACCCTGAGCACTGAGCACCCAGCACCCTGAGTACTGAGCACCCAGCACACTGCGCACTGAGCACCCAGCACCCCGAGCACTGAGCACCCAGCACCCCGAGCATTGAGCACCCAGCACCCCGAGCACTGAGCACCCAGCACCCCGAGCACTGAGCACCCAGCACCCTGAGTACTGAGCACCCAGCACCCTGAGTACTGAGCACCCAGCAACCTGAGCACTGAGCACCCTGCACCCTGAGTACTGAGCACCCAGCACCCTGAGTACTGAGCAACCAGGACCCAGAGCACTGAGTACCCAGCACCCTGAGCACTGAGCACACAGCACCCTGAGCACTGCTCACACAGCACCCTGAGCACTGAGCACCCAGCACCCTGAGTACTGAGCACTGGGCACCCAGCACCCCGAGCACTGATCACCCAGCACCCTGAGTACTGAGCACCCAGCAACCTGAGCACTGAGCACCCAGCACCCTGAGTACTGAGCACCCAGCACCCTGAGTACTGAGCAACCAGGACACTGAGCACTGAGCACTGAGCACCCAGCACCCTGAGCACTGAGCACTGAGCACCCAGCACCCCGAGCACTGAGCACCCAGCACCCTGAGCACTGAGCACCCAGCACCCTGAGCCCTGAGCACCCAGCACCCCGAGCACTGATCACCCAGCACCCTGAGTACTGAGCACCCACTACCCTGAGCACTGAGCACCCAGCACCCTGAGTACTGAGCAACGAGCACCCTGAGCACTGAGCACCCAGCACCCTGAGCACTGAGCACCCAGCACCCTGAGCACTGAGCACCCAGCATCCTGAGAACTGAGCACCCGGCACCCTGAGCACTGAGCACCCAGCACCCTGAGCACTGAGCACCCAGCACCCTGAGTACTGAGCACCAAGCACCCTGAGCACTGAGCACCCAGCACCCCGAGCACTGAGCACCCAGCACCCCGAGCACTGAGCACCCAGCACCCCGAGCACTGAGCACCCAGCACCCTGAGTACTGAGCACCCAGCACCCTGAGTACTGAGCACCCAGCACCCTGAGCACTGAGCACCCATCACCCTGAGTACTGAGCACCCAGCACCCCAAGCACTGAGCACCCTGAGTACTGAGCACCCAGCACCCCAAGCACTGAGCACCCTGAGTACTGAGCACCCAGCACCCTGATTAATGAGCACCCAGCACCCTGAGCAATGAGCACCCTGAGTACTGAGCACTCAGCACCTTGAGCACTGAGCACCGAGCACCCCGAGCACTGAGCACCCAGCACCCGGAGTACTGAGCACCCAGCACCCTGAGTACTAAGCACCGAGCACCCTGAGTACTGAGCACCCAGCAACCTGAGCACTGAACACACAGCACCCTGAGTACTGAGCACCTCGAGCACTTAGCACCCAGCACCCTGAGTACTGAGCTCCGAGCACCCCGAGCACTGAGCACCCAGCACCGCGAGCACTGAGCACGCAGCACCCCGAGAACTGAGCACCCAGCACCCTGTGTACTGAGCACCCAGCACCCTGAGTACTGAGCACCCAGCACCCTGAGCACTGAGTACCCAGCACCCTGAGCACTGAGCACACAGCACCCTGAGCACTGCGCACACAGCACCCTGAGTACTGAGCACTGAGCACCCAGCACCCCGAGCACTGAGCACCCAGCACCCTGAGTACTGAGCACTGAGCACCCAGCACCCCGAGCACTGAGCACCCAGCACCCTGAGTACTGAGCACTGAGCACCCAGCACCCCGAGCACTGAGCACCCAGCGCCCTGAGCACTGAGCACCCAGCACACTGAGTACTGAGCACCCAGCACCCTGAGTACTGAGCAGCCAGCACCCGGAGTACTGAGCACCCAGCACCCTGAGTACTGAGCACCCAGCACCCTGAGCACTGAGCACCCAGCAGCCCGAGCACTGAGCACCCAGCACCCTGAGTACTGAGCACCCAGCACCCCGAGCACTGAGCACCCAGCACCCTGAGCACTGAGCACCCAGCACCCTGAGTACTGAGCATCAAGCACCCTGAGCACTGAGCACCCAGCACCCTGAGCAATGAGCACCCAGCACCCCGAGCACTGAGCACCCAGCACACTGAGTACTGAGCACCCAGCACCCTGAGTACTGAACACCCAGCACCCTGAGCACTGAGCACTGAGCACCCTGTGCACTGAGTACTGAGCACTGAGCACACTGAGCACTGAGCACCCAGCACCCCGAGCACTGAGCACCCAGCACCTCGAGCACTGAGCATCCAGTGCCCCGAGCACTGAGCACCCAGCACCCCGAGCACTGAGCACTGAGCACCCTGAGCACTGAGCACCCAGCACCCCGAGTACTGAGCACTGAGCACCCTGAGTACTGAGCACCAAGCACCCCGAGTACTGAGCACTGAGCACCCTGAATACTGAGCACCCAGCACCCTGAGCACTGAGTACCCAGCAATCTGAGTACTGAGCACCGAGCACCCCGAGCACTGAGCACCCAGCACCCTGAGTACTGAGCACCCAGCACCCTGAGCACTGAGCACCAAGCACCCTGAGCACTGAGCACCCAGCACCCCGAGCACTGATCACCCAGCACCCTGAGTACTGAGCACCCAGCAACCTGAGCACTGAGCACCCAGCACCCTGAGTACTGAGCACCCAGCACCCTGAGTACTGAGCAACCAGGACCCTGAGCACTGAGCACTGAGCACCCAGCACCCTGAGCACTGAGTACTGAGCACCCAGCACCCCGAGCACTGAGCACCCAGCACCCTGAGTACTGAGCAACGAGCACCCTGAGCACTGAGCACCCAGCACCCTGAGCACTGAGCACCCAGCACCCTGAGCACTGAGCACCCAGCATCCTGAGAACTGAGCACCCGGCACCCTGAGCACTGAGCACCCAGCACCCTGAGCACTGAGCACCCAGCACCCTGAGTACTGAGCACCAAGCACCCTGAGCACTGAGCACCCAGCACCCCGAGCACTGAGCACCCAGCACCCCGAGCACTGAGCACCCAGCACCCCGAGCACTGAGCACCCAGCACCCCGAGCACTGAGTACCCAGCACCCTGAGTACTGAGCACCCAGCACCCTGAGCACTGAGCACCCATCACCCTGAGTACTGAGCACCCAGCACCCCAAGCACTGAGCACCCTGAGTACTGAGCACCCAGCACCCCAAGCACTGAGCACCCTGAGTACTGAGCACCCAGCACCCTGATTAATGAGCACCCAGCACCCCGAGCACTGAGCACCCAGCACCCTGAGTACTGAGCACCCAGCACCCTGAGTACTGAGCACCCAGCAACCTGAGCACTGAGCACCCAGCACCCTGAGTACTGAGCACCCAGCACCCTGAGTACTGAGCAACCAGGACCCAGAGCACTGAGTACCCAGCACCCTGAGCACTGAGCACACAGCACCCTGAGCACTGCGCACACAGCACCCTGAGCACTGAGCACCCAGCACCCTGAGTACTGAGCACTGGGCACCCAGCACCCCGAGCACTGATCACCCAGCACCCTGAGTACTGAGAACCCAGCAACCTGAGCACTGAGCACCCAGCACCCTGAGTACTGAGCACCCAGCACCCTGAGTACTGAGCAACCAGGACCCTGAGCACTGAGCACTGAGCACAAAGCACCATGAGCACTGAGCACTGAGCACCCAGCACCCCGAGCACTGTGCACCCAGCACCCTGAGCACTGAGCACCCAGCACCCTGAGCCCTGAGCACCCAGCACCCCGAGCACTGATCACCCAGCACCCTGAGTACTGAGCACCCACTACCCTGAGCACTGAGCACCCAGCACCCTGAGTACTGAGCAACGAGCACCCTGAGCACTGAGCACCCAGCACCCTGAGCACTGAGCACCCAGCACCCTGAGCACTGAGCACCCAGCATCCTGAGAACTGAGCACCCGGCACCCTGAGCACTGAGCACCCAGCACCCTGAGCACTGAGCACCCAGCACCCTGAGTACTGAGCACCAAGCACCCTGAGCACTGAGCACCCAGCACCCCGAGCACTGAGCACCCAGCACCCCGAGCACTGAGCACCCAGCACCCCGAGCACTGAGCACCCAGCACCCCGAGCACTGAGCACCCAGCACCCTGAGTACTGAGCACCCAGCACCCTGAGTACTGAGCACCCAGCACCCTGAGCACTGAGCACCCATCACCCTGAGTACTGAGCACCCAGCACCCCAAGCACTGAGCACCCTGAGTACTGAGCACCCAGCACCCCAAGCACTGAGCACCCTGAGTACTGAGCACCCAGCACCCTGATTAATGAGCACCCAGCACCCTGAGCAATGAGCACCCTGAGTACTGATTACTCAGCACCTTGAGCACTGAGCACCGAGCACCCCGAGCACTGAGCACCCAGCACCCGGAGTACTGAGCACCCAGCACCCTGAGTACTAAGCACCGAGCACCCTGAGTACTGAGCACCCAGCAACCTGAGCACTGAACACACAGCACCCTGAGTACTGAGCACCTCGAGCACTGAGCACCCAGCACCCTGAGTACTGAGCTCCGAGCACCCCGAGCACTGAGCACCCAGCACCGCGAGCACTGAGCACGCAGCACCCCGAGAACTGAGCACCCAGCACCCTGTGTACTGAGCACCCAGCACCCTGAGTACTGAGCACCCAGCACCCTGAGCACTGAGTACCCAGCACCCTGAGCACTGAGCACACAGCACCCTGAGCACTGCGCACACAGCACCCTGAGTACTGAGCACTGAGCACCCAGCACCCCGAGCACTGAGCACCCAGCACCCTGAGTACTGAGCACTGAGCACCCAGCACCCCGAGCACTGAGCACCCAGCACCCTGAGTACTGAGCACTGAGCACCCAGCACCCCGAGCACTGAGCACCCAGCGCCCTGAGCACTGAGCACCCAGCACCCGAGTACTGAGCACTCAGCACACTGAGTACTGAGCACCCAGCACCCTGAGTACTGAGCAGCCAGCACCCGGAGTACTGAGCACCCAGCACCCTGAGTACTGAGCACCCAGCACCCTGAGCACTGAGCACCCAGCAGCCCGAGCACTGAGCACCCAGCACCCTGAGTACTGAGCACCCAGCACCCTGAGCACTGAGCACCCAGCACCCTGAGCACTGAGCACCCAGCACCCTGAGTACTGAGCATCAAGCACCCTGAGCACTGAGCACCCAGCACCCTGAGCAATGAGCACCCAGCACCCCGAGCACTGAGCACCCAGCACACTGAGTACTGAGCACCCAGCACCCTGAGTACTGAACACCCAGCACCCTGAGCACTGAGCACCCAGCAGCCCGAGCACTGAGCACCCAGCACCCTGAGTACTGAGCACCCAGCACCCCGAGCACTGAGCACCCAGCACCCTGAGCACTGAGCACCCAGCACCCTGAGTACTGAGCATCAAGCACCCTGAGCACTGAGCACCCAGCACCCTGAGCAATGAGCACCCAGCACCCCGAGCACTGAGCACCCAGCACACTGAGTACTGAGCACCCAGCACCCTGAGTACTGAACACCCAGCACCCTGAGCACTGAGCACTGAGCACCCTGTGCACTGAGTACTGAGCACTGAGCACACTGAGCACTGAGCACCCAGCACCCCGAGCACTGAGCACCCAGCACCTCGAGCACTGAGCATCCAGTGCCCCGAGCACTGAGCACCCAGCACCCCGAGCACTGAGCACTGAGCACCCTGAGCACTGAGCACCCAGCACCCCGAGTACTGAGCACTGAGCACCCTGAGTACTGAGCACCAAGCACCCCGAGTACTGAGCACTGAGCACCCTGAATACTGAGCACCCAGCACCCTGAGCACTGAGTACCCAGCAATCTGAGTACTGAGCACCGAGCACCCCGAGCACTGAGCACCCAGCACCCTGAGTACTGAGCACCCAGCACCCTGAGCACTGAGCACCAAGCACCCTGAGCACTGAGCACCCAGCACCCCGAGCACTGATCACCCAGCACCCTGAGTACTGAGCACCCAGCAACCTGAGCACTGAGCACCCAGCACCCTGAGTACTGAGCACCCAGCACCCTGAGTACTGAGCAACCAGGACCCTGAGCACTGAGCACTGAGCACCCAGCACCCTGAGCACTGAGTACTGAGCACCCAGCACCCCGAGCACTGAGCACCCAGCACCCTGAGTACTGAGCAACGAGCACCCTGAGCACTGAGCACCCAGCACCCTGAGCACTGAGCACCCAGCACCCTGAGCACTGAGCACCCAGCATCCTGAGAACTGAGCACCCGGCACCCTGAGCACTGAGCACCCAGCACCCTGAGCACTGAGCACCCAGCACCCTGAGTACTGAGCACCAAGCACCCTGAGCACTGAGCACCCAGCACCCCGAGCACTGAGCACCCAGCACCCCGAGCACTGAGCACCCAGCACCCCGAGCACTGAGCACCCAGCACCCCGAGCACTGAGCACCCAGCACCCTGAGTACTGAGCACCCAGCACCATGAGCACTGAGCACCCATCACCCTGAGTACTGAGCACCCAGCACCCCAAGCACTGAGCACCCTGAGTACTGAGCACCCAGCACCCCAAGCACTGAGCACCCTGAGTACTGAGCACCCAGCACCCTGATTAATGAGCACCCAGCACCCCGAGCACTGAGCACCCAGCACCCTGAGTACTGAGCACCCAGCACCCTGAGTACTGAGCACCCAGCAACCTGAGCACTGAGCACCCAGCACCCTGAGTACTGAGCACCCAGCACCCTGAGTACTGAGCAACCAGGACCCAGAGCACTGAGTACCCAGCACCCTGAGCACTGAGCACACAGCACCCTGAGCACTGCGCACACAGCACCCTGAGCACTGAGCACCCAGCACCCTGAGTACTGAGCACTGGGCACCCAGCACCCCGAGCACTGATCACCCAGCACCCTGAGTACTGAGAACCCAGCAACCTGAGCACTGAGCACCCAGCACCCTGAGTACTGAGCACCCAGCACCCTGAGTACTGAGCAACCAGGACCCTGAGCACTGAGCACTGAGCACAAAGCACCATGAGCACTGAGCACTGAGCACCCAGCACCCCGAGCACTGAGCACCCAGCACCCTGAGCACTGAGCACCCAGCACCCTGAGCCCTGAGCACCCAGCACCCCGAGCACTGATCACCCAGCACCCTGAGTACTGAGCACCCACTACCCTGAGCACTGAGCACCCAGCACCCTGAGTACTGAGCAACGAGCACCCTGAGCACTGAGCACCCAGCACCCTGAGCACTGAGCACCCAGCACCCTGAGCACTGAGCACCCAGCATCCTGAGAACTGAGCACCCGGCACCCTGAGCACTGAGCACCCAGCACCCTGAGCACTGAGCACCCAGCACCCTGAGTACTGAGCACCAAGCACCCTGAGCACTGAGCACCCAGCACCCCGAGCACTGAGCACCCAGCACCCCGAGCACTGAGCACCCAGCACCCCGAGCACTGAGCACTCAGCACCCCGAGCACTGAGCACCCAGCACCCTGAGTACTGAGCACCCAGCACCCTGAGTACTGAGCACCCAGCACCCTGAGCACTGAGCACCCATCACCCTGAGTACTGAGCACCCAGCACCCCAAGCACTGAGCACAATGAGTACTGAGCACCCAGCACCCCAAGCACTGAGCACCCTGAGTACTGAGCACCCAGCACCCTGATTAATGAGCACCCAGCACCCTGAGCAATGAGCACCCTGAGTACTGATTACTCAGCACCTTGAGCACTGAGCACCGAGCACCCCGAGCACTGAGCACCCAGCACCCGGAGTACTGAGCACCCAGCACCCTGAGTACTAAGCACCGAGCACCCTGAGTACTGAGCACCCAGCAACCTGAGCACTGAACACACAGCACCCTGAGTACTGAGCACCTCGAGCACTGAGCACCCAGCACCCTGAGTACTGAGCTCCGAGCACCCCGAGCACTGAGCACCCAGCACCGCGAGCACTGAGCACGCAGCACCCCGAGAACTGAGCACCCAGCACCCTGTGTACTGAGCACCCAGCACCCTGAGTACTGAGCACCCAGCACCCTGAGCACTGAGTACCCAGCACCCTGAGCACTGAGCACACAGCACCCTGAGCACTGCGCACACAGCACCCTGAGTACTGAGCACTGAGCACCCAGCACCCCGAGCACTGAGCACCCAGCACCCTGAGTACTGAGCACTGAGCACCCAGCACCCCGAGCACTGAGCACCCAGCACCCTGAGTACTGAGCACTGAGCACCCAGCACCCCGAGCACTGAGCACCAGCGCCCTGAGCACTGAGCACCCAGCACCCGAGTACTGAGCACTCAGCACACTGAGTACTGAGCACCCAGCACCCTGAGTACTGAGCAGCCAGCACCCGGAGTACTGAGCACCCAGCACCCTGAGTACTGAGCACCCAGCACCCTGAGCACTGAGCACCCAGCAGCCCGAGCACTGAGCACCCAGCACCCTGAGTACTGAGCACCCAGCACCCCGAGCACTGAGCACCCAGCACCCTGAGCACTGAGCACCCAGCATCCTGAGTACTGAGCATCAAGCACCCTGAGCACTGAGCACCCAGCACCCTGAGCAATGAGCACCCAGCACCCCGAGCACTGAGCACCCAGCACACTGAGTACTGAGCACCCAGCACCCTGAGTACTGAACACCCAGCACCCTGAGCACTGAGCACTGAGCACCCTGTGCACTGAGTACTGAGCACTGAGCACACTGAGCACTGAGCACCCAGCACCCCGAGCACTGAGCACCCAGCACCTCGAGCACTGAGCATCCAGTGCCCCGAGCACTGAGCACCCAGCACCCCGAGCACTGAGCACTGAGCACCCTGAGCACTGAGCACCCAGCACCCCGAGTACTGAGCACTGAGCACCCTGAGTACTGAGCACCAAGCACCCCGAGTACTGAGCACTGAGCACCCTGAATACTGAGCACCCAGCACCCTGAGCACTGAGTACCCAGCAATCTGAGTACTGAGCACCGAGCACCCCGAGCACTGAGCACCCAGCACCCTGAGTACTGAGCACCCAGCACCCTGAGCACTGAGCACCAAGCACCCTGAGCACTGAGCACCCAGCACCCCGAGCACTGATCACCCAGCACCCTGAGTACTGAGCACCGAGCAACCTGAGCACTGAGCACCCAGCACCCTGAGTACTGAGCACCCAGCACCCTGAGTACTGAGCAACCAGAACCCTGAGCACTGAGCACTGAGCACCCAGCACCCTGAGCACTGAGTACTGAGCACCCAGCACCCCGAGCACTGAGCACCCAGCACCCTGAGTACTGAGCAACGAGCACCCTGAGCACTGAGCACCCAGCACCCTGAGCACTGAGCACCCAGCACCCTGAGCACTGAGCACCCAGCACCCCGAGCACTGATCACCCAGCACCCTGAGTACTGAGCACCCAGCAACCTGAGCACTGAGCAACCAGCACCCTGAGCACTGAGCACTGAGCACCCAGCACCCTGAGCACTGAGCACTGAGCACCCAGCACCCCGAGCACTGAGCACCCAGCACCCTGAGCACTGAGCACCCAGCACCCTGAGCACTGAGCACCCAGCACCCCGAGCACTGATCACCCAGGACCCTGAGTACTGAGCACCCACTACCCTGAGCACTGAGCACCCAGCACCCTGAGTACTGAGCACCCAGCACCCTGAGTACTGAGCAACCAGCACCCTGAGCACTGAGCACTGAGCAACGAGCACCCTGATCACTGAGCACCCAGCACCCTGAGTACTGAGCACCCAGCACCCTGAGTACTGAGCACTGAGCACCGGGCACCCCGAGGACTGAGCACCGGGCACCCCGAGCACTAAGCACCCAGCACCCTGAGCACTGAGCACCCAGCACCCTGAGCACTGAGCACCCAGCACCCTGAGAACTGAGCACCCAGCACCCTGAGCACTGAGCACCCAGCACCCTGAGCACTGAGCACCCAGCACCCTGAGTACTGAGCACCCAGCACACTGCGCACTGAGCACCCAGCACCCCGAGCACTGAGCACCCACCACCCCGAGCATTGAGCACCCAGCACCCCGAGCACTGAGCACCCAGCACCCCGAGCACTGAGCACCCAGCACCCTGAGTACTGAGCACCCAGCACCCTGAGTACTGAGCACCCAGCAACCTGAGCACTGAGCACCCTGCACCCTGAGTACTGAGCACCCAGCACCCTGAGTACTGAGCAACCAGGACCCAGAGCACTGAGTACCCAGCACCCTGAGCACTGAGCACACAGCACCCTGAGCACTGCGCACACAGCACCCTGAGCACTGAGCACCCAGCACCCTGAGTACTGAGCACTGGGCACCCAGCACCCCGAGCACTGATCACCCAGCACCCTGAGTACTGAGCACCCAGCAACCTGAGCACTGAGCACCCAGCAACCTGAGTACTGAGCACCCAGCACCCTGAGTACTGAGCAACCAGGACCCTGAGCACTGAGCACTGAGCACCCAGCACCCTGAGCACTGAGCACTGAGCACCCAGCACCCCGAGCACTGAGCACCCAGCACCCTGAGCACTGAGCACCCAGCACCCTGAGCCCTGAGCACCCAGCACCCCGAGCACTGATCACCCAGCACCCTGAGTACTGAGCACCCACTACCCTGAGCACTGAGCACCCAGCACCCTGAGTACTGAGCAACGAGCACCCTGAGCACTGAGCACCCAGCACCCTGAGCACTGAGCACCCAGCACCCTGAGCACTGAGCACCCAGCATCCTGAGAACTGAGCACCCGGCACCCTGAGCACTGAGCACCCAGCACCCTGAGCACTGAGCACCCAGCACCCTGAGTACTGAGCACCAAGCACCCTGAGCACTGAGCACCCAGCACCCCGAGCACTGAGCACCCAGCACCCCGAGCACTGAGCACCCAGCACCCCGAGCACTGAGCACCCAGCACCCCGAGCACTGAGCACCCAGCACCCTGAGTACTGAGCACCCAGCACCCTGAGTACTGAGCACCCAGCACCCTGAGCACTGAGCACCCATCACCCTGAGTACTGAGCACCCAGCACCCCAAGCACTGAGCACCCTGAGTACTGAGCACCCAGCACCCCAAGCACTGAGCACCCTGAGTACTGAGCACCCAGCACCCTGATTAATGAGCACCCAGCACCCTGAGCAATGAGCACCCTGAGTACTGAGCACTCAGCACCTTGAGCACTGAGCACCGAGCACCCCGAGCACTGAGCACCCAGCACCCGGAGTACTGAGCACCCAGCACCCTGAGTACTAAGCACCGAGCACCCTGAGTACTGAGCACCCAGCAACCTGAGCACTGAACACACAGCACCCTGAGTACTGAGCACCTCGAGCACTGAGCACCCAGCACCCTGAGTACTGAGCTCCGAGCACCCCGAGCACTGAGCACCCAGCACCGCGAGCACTGAGCACGCAGCACCCCGAGAACTGAGCACCCAGCACCCTGTGTACTGAGCACCCAGCACCCTGAGTACTGAGCACCCAGCACCCTGAGCACTGAGTACCCAGCACCCTGAGCACTGAGCACACAGCACCCTGAGCACTGCGCACACAGCACCCTGAGTACTGAGCACTGAGCACCCAGCACCCCGAGCACTGAGCACCCAGCACCCTGAGTACTGAGCACTGAGCACCCAGCACCCCGAGCACTGAGCACCCAGCACCCTGAGTACTGAGCACTGAGCACCCAGCACCCCGAGCACTGAGCACCCAGCGCCCTGAGCACTGAGCACCCAGCACACTGAGTACTGAGCACCCAGCACCCTGAGTACTGAGCAGCCAGCACCCGGAGTACTGAGCACCCAGCATCCTGAGTACTGAGCACCCAGCACCCTGAGCACTGAGCACCCAGCAGCCCGAGCACTGAGCACCCAGCACCCTGAGTACTGAGCACCCAGCACCCCGAGCACTGAGCACCCAGCACCCTGAGCACTGAGCACCCAGCACCCTGAGTACTGAGCATCAAGCACCCTGAGCACTGAGCACCCAGCACCCTGAGCAATGAGCACCCAGCACCCCGAGCACTGAGCACCCAGCACACTGAGTACTGAGCACCCAGCACCCTGAGTACTGAACACCCAGCACCCTGAGCACTGAGCACTAAGCACCCTGTGCACTGAGTACTGAGCACTGAGCACACTGAGCACTGAGCACCCAGCACCCCGAGCACTGAGCACCCAGCACCTCGAGCACTGAGCATCCAGTGCCCCGAGCACTGAGCACCCAGCACCCCGAGCACTGAGCACTGAGCACCCTGAGCACTGAGCACCCAGCACCCCGAGTACTGAGCACTGAGCACCCTGAGTACTGAGCACCAAGCACCCCGAGTACTGAGCACTGAGCACCCTGAATACTGAGCACCCAGCACCCTGAGCACTGAGTACCCAGCAATCTGAGTACTGAGCACCGAGCACCCCGAGCACTGAGCACCCAGCACCCTGAGTACTGAGCACCCAGCACCCTGAGCACTGAGCACCAAGCACCCTGAGCACTGAGCACCCAGCACCCCGAGCACTGATCACCCAGCACCCTGAGTACTGAGCACCCAGCAACCTGAGCACTGAGCACCCAGCACCCTGAGTACTGAGCACCCAGCACCCTGAGTACTGAGCAACCAGGACCCTGAGCACTGAGCACTGAGCACCCAGCACCCTGAGCACTGAGTACTGAGCACCCAGCACCCCGAGCACTGAGCACCCAGCACCCTGAGTACTGAGCAACGAGCACCCTGAGCACTGAGCACCCAGCACCCTGAGCACTGAGCACCCAGCACCCTGAGCACTGAGCACCCAGCATCCTGAGAACTGAGCACCCGGCACCCTGAGCACTGAGCACCCAACACCCTGAGCACTGAGCACCCAGCATCCTGAGAACTGAGCACCCGGCACCCTGAGCACTGAGCACCCAGCACCCTGAGCACTGAGCACCCAGCACCCTGAGTACTGAGCACCCACTACCCTGAGCACTGAGCACCCAGCACCCTGAGTACTGAGCAACGAGCACCCTGAGCACTGAGCACCCAGCACCCTGAGCACTGAGCACCCAGCACCCTGAGCACTGAGCACCCAGCATCCTGAGAACTGAGCACCCGGCACCCTGAGCACTGAGCACCCAGCACCCTGAGCACTGAGCACCCAGCACCCTGAGTACTGAGCACCAAGCACCCTGAGCACTGAGCACCCAGCACCCCGAGCACTGAGCACCCAGCACCCCGAGCACTGAGCACCCAGCACCCCGAGCACTGAGCACCCAGCACCCCGAGCACTGAGCACCCAGCACCCTGAGTACTGAGCACCCAGCACCCTGAGTACTGAGCAGCCAGCACCCGGAGTACTGAGCACCCAGCATCCTGAGTACTGAGCACCCAGCACCCTGAGCACTGAGCACCCAGCAGCCCGAGCACTGAGCACCCAGCACCCTGAGTACTGAGCACCCAGCACCCCGAGCACTGAGCACCCAGCACCCTGAGCACTGAGCACCCAGCACCCTGAGTACTGAGCATCAAGCACCCTGAGCACTGAGCACCCAGCACCCTGAGCAATGAGCACCCAGCACCCCGAGCACTGAGCACCCAGCACACTGAGTACTGAGCACCCAGCACCCTGAGTACTGAACACCCAGCACCCTGAGCACTGAGCACTGAGCACCCTGTGCACTGAGTACTGAGCACTGAGCACACTGAGCACTGAGCACCCAGCACCCCGAGCACTGAGCACCCAGCACCTCGAGCACTGAGCACTGAGCACCCTGAGCACTGAGCACCCAGCACCCCGAGTACTGAGCACCCAGCACCCCGAGCACTGAGCACTGAGCACCCTGAGCACTGAGCACCCAGCACCCCGAGTACTGAGCACTGAGCACCCTGAGTACTGAGCACCAAGCACCCCGAGTACTGAGCACTGAGCACCCTGAATACTGAGCACCCAGCACCCTGAGCACTGAGTACCCAGCAATCTGAGTACTGAGCACCGAGCACCCCGAGCACTGAGCACCCAGCACCCTGAGTACTGAGCACCCAGCACCCTGAGCACTGAGCACCAAGCACCCTGAGCACTGAGCACCCAGCACCCCGAGCACTGATCACCCAGCACCCTGAGTACTGAGCACCCAGCAACCTGAGCACTGAGCACCCAGCACCCTGAGTACTGAGCACCCAGCACCCTGAGTACTGAGCAACCAGGACCCTGAGCACTGAGCACTGAGCACCCAGCACCCTGAGCACTGAGTACTGAGCACCCAGCACCCCGAGCACTGAGCACCCAGCACCCTGAGTACTGAGCAACGAGCACCCTGAGCACTGAGCACCCAGCACCCTGAGCACTGAGCACCCAGCACCCTGAGCACTGAGCACCCAGCATCCTGAGAACTGAGCACCCGGCACCCTGAGCACTGAGCACCCAGCACCCTGAGCACTGAGCACCCAGCACCCTGAGTACTGAGCACCAAGCACCCTGAGCACTGAGCACCCAGCACCCCGAGCACTGAGCACCCAGCACCCCGAGCACTGAGCACCCAGCACCCCGAGCACTGAGCACCCAGCACCCCGAGCACTGAGCACCCAGCACCCTGAGTACTGAGCACCCAGCACCCTGAGCACTGAGCACCCATCACCCTGAGTACTGAGCACCCAGCACCCCAAGCACTGAGCACCCTGAGTACTGAGCACCCAGCACCCCAAGCACTGAGCACCCTGAGTACTGAGCACCCAGCACCCTGATTAATGAGCACCCAGCACCCCGAGCACTGAGCACCCAGCACCCTGAGTACTGAGCACCCAGCACCCTGAGTACTGAGCACCCAGCAACCTGAGCACTGAGCACCCAGCACCCTGAGTACTGAGCACCCAGCACCCTGAGTACTGAGCAACCAGGACCCAGAGCACTGAGTACCCAGCACCCTGAGCACTGAGCACACAGCACCCTGAGCACTGCGCACACAGCACCCTGAGCACTGAGCACCCAGCACCCTGAGTACTGAGCACTGGGCACCCAGCACCCCGAGCACTGATCACCCAGCACCCTGAGTACTGAGAACCCAGCAACCTGAGCACTGAGCACCCAGCACCCTGAGTACTGAGCACCCAGCACCCTGAGTACTGAGCAACCAGGACCCTGAGCACTGAGCACTGAGCACAAAGCACCATGAGCACTGAGCACTGAGCACCCAGCACCCCGAGCACTGTGCACCCAGCACCCTGAGCACTGAGCACCCAGCACCCTGAGCCCTGAGCACCCAGCACCCCGAGCACTGATCACCCAGCACCCTGAGTACTGAGCACCCACTACCCTGAGCACTGAGCACCCAGCACCCTGAGTACTGAGCAACGAGCACCCTGAGCACTGAGCACCCAGCACCCTGAGCACTGAGCACCCAGCACCCTGAGCACTGAGCACCCAGCATCCTGAGAACTGAGCACCCGGCACCCTGAGCACTGAGCACCCAGCACCCTGAGCACTGAGCACCCAGCACCCTGAGTACTGAGCACCAAGCACCCTGAGCACTGAGCACCCAGCACCCCGAGCACTGAGCACCCAGCACCCCGAGCACTGAGCACCCAGCACCCCGAGCACTGAGCACCCAGCACCCCGAGCACTGAGCACCCAGCACCCCGAGTACTGAGCACCCAGCACCCTGAGTACTGAGCACCCAGCACCCTGAGCACTGAGCACCCATCACCCTGAGTACTGAGCACCCAGCACCCCAAGCACTGAGCACCCTGAGTACTGAGCACCCAGCACCCCAAGCACTGAGCACCCTGAGTACTGAGCACCCAGCACCCTGATTAATGAGCACCCAGCACCCTGAGCAATGAGCACCCTGAGTACTGATTACTCAGCACGTTGAGCACTGAGCACCGAGCACCCCGAGCACTGAGCACCCAGCACCCGGAGTACTGAGCACCCAGCACCCTGAGTACTAAGCACCGAGCACCCTGAGTACTGAGCACCCAGCAACCTGAGCACTGAACACACAGCACCCTGAGTACTGAGCACCTCGAGCACTGAGCACCCAGCACCCTGAGTACTGAGCTCCGAGCACCCCGAGCACTGAGCACCCAGCACCGCGAGCACTGAGCACGCAGCACCCCGAGAACTGAGCACCCAGCACCCTGTGTACTGAGCACCCAGCACCCTGAGTACTGAGCACCCAGCACCCTGAGCACTGAGTACCCAGCACCCTGAGCACTGAGCACACAGCACCCTGAGCACTGCGCACACAGCACCCTGAGTACTGAGCACTGAGCACCCAGCACCCCGAGCACTGAGCACCCAGCACCCTGAGTACTGAGCACTGAGCACCCAGCACCCCGAGCACTGAGCACCCAGCACCCTGAGTACTGAGCACTGAGCACCCAGGACCCCGAGCACTGAGCACCCAGCGCCCTGAGCACTGAGCACCCAGCACCCGAGTACTGAGCACTCAGCACACTGAGTACTGAGCACCCAGCACCCTGAGTACTGAGCAGCCAGCACCCGGAGTACTGAGCACCCAGCACCCTGAGTACTGAGCACCCAGCACCCTGAGCACTGAGCACCCAGCAGCCCGAGCACTGAGCACCCAGCACCCTGAGTACTGAGCACCCAGCACCCCGAGCACTGAGCACCCAGCACCCTGAGCACTGAGCACCCAGCACCCTGAGTACTGAGCATCAAGCACCCTGAGCACTGAGCACCCAGCACCCTGAGCAATGAGCACCCAGCACCCCGAGCACTGAGCACCCAGCACACTGAGTACTGAGCACCCAGCACCCTGAGTACTGAACACCCAGCACACTGAGCACTGAGCACCCAGCAGCCCGAGCACTGAGCACCCAGCACCCTGAGTACTGAGCACCCAGCACCCCGAGCACTGAGCACCCAGCACCCTGAGCACTGAGCACCCAGCACCCTGAGTACTGAGCATCAAGCACCCTGAGCACTGAGCACCCAGCACCCTGAGCAATGAGCACCCAGCACCCCGAGCACTGAGCACCCAGCACACTGAGTACTGAGCACCCAGCACCCTGAGTACTGAACACCCAGCACCCTGAGCACTGAGCACTGAGCACCCTGTGCACTGAGTACTGAGCACTGAGCACACTGAGCACTGAGCACCCAGCACCCCGAGCACTGAGCACCCAGCACCTCGAGCACTGAGCATCCAGTGCCCCGAGCACTGAGCACCCAGCACCCCGAGCACTGAGCACTGAGCACCCTGAGCACTGAGCACC
>NW_024544081.1:0-72774 GCF_018167655.1 Microtus oregoni | reverse complement strand
GCTCAGTGCTCAGTACTCAGGGTGCTGGGTGCTCAGTGCTCGGCGTGCAGTGTGCTAAGTGCTCAGGGTGCTGGGTGCTCAGTGCTCGGGGTGCTGGGTGCTCAGTGCTCAGTACTCAGGGTGCTGGGTGCTCAGTGCTCGGGGTGCTGGGTGCTCAGTGCTCAGTACTCAGGGTGCTGGGTGCTCAGTGCTCAGGGTGCTGGGTGCTCAGTGCTCGGGGAGCTGGGTGCTCAGTACTCAGGGTGCTGGGTGCTCAGTACTCCGGGTGCTGGGTGCTCAGTTCTCGGGGTGCTCGGTGCTCAATACTCAGTGCTCAGGGTTCTCAGTGCTCAGTGCTCAGGGTGCTGGGTGTTCAGTACTCAGGGTGCTGGGTGCTCAGTACTCAGGGTGCTGGGTGCTCAGTGCTCAGGGTGCTGGGTGCTCAGTACTCGGGGTGCTCGGTGCTCAGTGCTCAGGGTGATGGGTGAACAGTACTCAGGGTGCTGGGTGCTCAGTGCTCAGGGTGCTCGGTGCTCAGTACTCGGGGTGCTGGGTGCTCATTCTCGGGGTGCTGGGTGCTCAGTGCTCTTGGTGCTGGGTGCTCAGTACTCAGGGTGCTGGGTGCTCAGTGCTCAGGGTGCTGGGTGCTCAGTACTCAGGGTGCTGGGTGTTCAGTGCTCAGGGTGCTGGGTGTTCAGTACTCAGGGTGCTGGGTGCTCAGTGCTCAGCGTGCTTGGTGCTCAGTACTCAGGGTGCTGGGAGCTCAGTGCTCAGGGTGATCGGTGCTCAGTACACAGGGTGCTCATTACTCAGGGTGCTGGGTGCTCAGTGCTCGGGGTGCTGGGTGCTCAGTACTCAGGGTGCTGGGTGCTCAGTGCTCGGGGTTCTGGGTGCTCAGTGCTCAGGGTGATCGGTGCTCAGTACTCAGGGTGCTGGGTGCTCAGTGCTCAGGGTGCTGGGTGCTCAGTCCTCAGGGTGCTCAGTGCTCAGGGTGCTGGGTGCTCAGTGCTCGGGGTGCTCGGTGCTCAGTACTCAGGGTGCTGAGTGCTCAGTACTCAGGGTGCTGGGTGCTCAGTACTCATGGTGCTGGGTGCTCAGTGCTCAGGGTGCTGGGTGATCAGTGCTCAGGGTGCTGGGTGCTCAGTGCTCAGGGTGCTGGGTGCTCAGTGCTCGGGGTGCTGGGTGCTCAGTACTCAGGGTGCTGGGTGCTAAGTGCTCAGGGTGCTGGGTGCTCAGTGCTCGGGGCGCTGGGTGCTCAGTGCTCGGGGTGCTCGGAGCTCAGTACTCAGGGTGCTGGGTGCTCAGTGCTGGGGGTGATCGGTGCTCAGAACTCAGGGTGCTGGGTGCTCAGTGCTCGGGGTGCTCGGTGCTCAGTACGTTGGGTGCTCACTACTCAGGATGCTGGGTGCTCAGTGCTCGGGGTGATCGGTGCTCAGTACTCAGGGTGCTGGGTGCTTAGTGCTCGGGGTGCTCGGTGCTCAGTACGTTGGGTGCTCACTACTCAGGGTGCTGGGTGCTCAGTGCTCAGGGTGCTGGGTGCTCAGTGCTCAGGGTGCTCGGTGCTCAGTGCTCAGGGTGCTGGGTGCTCAGTACTCAGGGTGCTCAGTGCTCAGGGTGCTGGGTGCTCAGTGCTCGGGGTGCTGGGTGCTCAGTTCTCAGGGTGCTGGGTGCTCAGTACTCAGGGTGCTGGGTGCTCCGTACTCAGGGTGCTCAGTGCTTGGGGTGCTGGGTGCTCCGTACACAGGGTGCTCTGTGCTTGGGGTGTTGGGTGCTCAGTACTCAGGGTGCTGGGTGCTCAGTGCTCAGGGTGCTGGGTGCTCAGTACTCAGGGTGCTGGGTGCTCAGTACTCAGGGTGCTGGGTGTTCAGTACTCAGGGTGCTGGGTGCTCAGTACTCGGGGTGCTGGGTGTTCAGTACTCAGGGTGCTGGGTGCTCAGTGCTCAGGGTGCTGGGTGCTCAGTAGTCAGGGTGCTGGGTGCTCAGTACTCAGGGTGCTGGGTGCTCAGTTCTCGTTGTGCTCGGTGCTCAGTACTCAGTGCTCAGGGTGCTCAGTGCTCAGTGCTCAGGGTGCTGGGTGTTCAGTACTCAGGGTGCTGGGTGCTCAGTACTCAGGGTGCTGGGTGCTCAGTGCTCAGGGTGCTGGGTGCTCAGTACTCGGGGTGCTCGGTGCTCAGTGCTCAGGGTGCTGGGTGCTCAGTACTCAGGGTGCTGGGTGCTCAGTGCTCAGGGTGCTCGGTGCTCAATACTCGGGGTGCTGGCTGCTCATTCTCAGGGTGCTGGGTGCTCAGTGCTCGGGGTGCTGGGTGCTCAGTACTCAGGGTGCTGGGTGCTCAGTGCTCAGGGTGCTGGGTGCTCAGTACTCAGGGGGCTGGGTGCTCAGTGCTCAGGGTGCTGGGTGCTCAGTACTCAGTGCTCAGGATGCTGGGTGCTCAGTGCTCGGGCTGCTGGGTGCTCAGTGCTCAGGGTGCTGGGTGCTCAGTACTCAGGGTGCTGGGTTCTCAGTACTCAGGGTGCTGGGTGCACAGTGCTAGGGGTGCTGGGTGCTCAGTGCTCGGGGTCTGGGTGCTCAGTACTCAGGATGCTGGGTGCTCAGTACTCAGGGTGCTGGGTGCTCAGTGCTCAGGCTGCTGGGTGCTCAGTGCTCAGGGTGCTCGGTGATCGGGGCGCTGGGTGCTCAGTGCTCGGGGTGCTCGCAGCTCAGTACTCAGGGTGCTGGGTGCTCAGTGCTCGGGGTGCTCGGTGCTCAGTACTCAGGGTGCTGGGTGCTCAGTGCTCGGGGTGCTCGGTGCTCAATACGTTGGGTGCTCACTACTCAGGGTGCTGGGTGCTCAGTGCTCAGGGTGCTGGGTGCTCAGTACTCAAGGTGTTGGGTGCTCAGTGCTCAGGGTGCTGGGTGCTCAGTCCTCGGGGTGCTCCGTGCTCAGGGTGCTGGGTGCTCAGTGCTCAGGGTGCTGGGTGCTCAGTGCTCAGGGTGCTGGGTGCTGAGTGCTCAGGGTGCTGGGTGCTCAGTGCTCGGGGTGCTCGGTGCTCAGTGCTCAGGGTCCTGGGTGCTCAGTACTCAGGGTGCTGGGTGCGTAGTACTCAGGCTGCTCAGTGCTGAGTACACAGGGTGCTGGGTGCTCAGTGCTCGGGGTGCTGGGTGCTCAGTGCTCAGTACTCTGGGTGCTGGGTGCTCAGTGCTAGGGGGGCTGGGTGCTCAGTACTCAGCGTGCTGTGTGCTCAGTACTCAGGGTGCTGGGTGCTCAGTGCTCAGGGTGCTTGGTGCTCAGTGCTCAGGGTGCTGGGTGCTCAGTGATCGTGGTGCTGGGTGCTCAGTACTCAGGGTGCTCAGTGCTCGGTGAGCTCGGTGCTCAGTACTCAGGGTGCTGGGTGCTCAGTGCTCAGGGTGATCGGTGCTCAGTCCTCAGGGTGCTCAGTACTCAGGGTGCTGGGTGCTCAGTGCTCGGGGTGCTGGGTGCTCAGTGCTCAGGGTGCTGGGTGCTCAGTGCTCAGGGTGCTGGGTGCTCAGTACTTAGGGTGCTGGGTGCTCAGTTCTCAGGGTGCTGGGTGCTCAGTACAAAGGGTGCTGGTTGCTCAGTGCTGGGGTCCTGGGTGCTCAGTGCTGAGGGTGCTGGGTGCTCTGTGATCGGGATGCTGGGTGCTCAGTGGTCAGTGCTCAGTACTCAGGGTGCTGCGTGCTCAGTACTCAGGGTGCTGGGTGCTCAGTGCTCGGGGTGCCCGGTGCTCAGTGCTCGGGGTGCTCGGTGCTCAGTACTCAGGGTTCTGGGTGCTCAATACTCAGGGTGCTGGGTGCTCAGTGCTGGGTGCTCAGTGCTCGGGGTGCTGGGTGCTCAGTGCTCGGGGTGCTGGGTGCTCAGTACTCAGGGTTCTCGGTGCTCAGTACTCAGGGTGCTGGGTGCTCAGTGCTCAGGGTGCTGGGTGCTCAGTACTCAGGGTGCTGGGTGCTCAGTGCTCAGGGTGCTGGGTGCTCAGTACTCAGTGCTCAGGATGCTGGGTGCTCAGTGCTCGGGCTGCTGGGTGCTCAGTGCTCAGGGTGCTGGGTGCTCAGTACTCAGGGTGCTGGGTTCTCAGTACTCAGGGTGCTGGGTGCACAGTGCTAGGGGTGCTGGGTGCTCAGTGCTCGGGGTCTGGGTGCTCAGTACTCAGGGTGCTGGGTGCTCAGTACTCAGGGTGCTGGGTGCTCAGTGCTCAGGGTGCTGGGTGCTCAGTGCTCTGGGTGCTGGGTGCTCAGTGCTCAGGGTGCTCATTGCTCAGGGTGCTGGGTGCTCAGTACTCAGGGTGCTGGGTGCTCAGTGCTCAGGGTGTTCGGTGATCGGGGCGCTGGGTGCTCAGTGCTCGGGGTGCTCGCAGCTCAGTACTCAGGGTGCTGGGTGCTCAGTGCTCGGGGTGCTCGGTGCTCAGTACTCAGGGTGCTGGGTGCTCAGTGCTCGGGGTGCTCGGTGCTCAATAAGTTGGGTGCTCACTACTCAGGGTGCTGGGTGCTCAGTGCTCAGGGTGCTGGGTGCTCAGTGCTCAGGGTGCTCGGTGCTCAGTACTCAGGGTGCTGGGTGCTCAGTGCTCTGGGTGCTCGGTGCTCAATACGTTGGGTGCTCACTTCTCAGGGTGCTTGGTGCTCAGTGCTCGGGGTGCTGGGTGCTCAGTACTCAGGGTGCTGGGTGCTCACTACTCGGGGTGCTGGTTGCTCAGTACTCAGGGTGCTGGGTGTTCAGTACTCAGGGTGCTGGGTGCTCAGTACTCGGCTGCTGGGTGCTCAGTGCACAGGGTGCTGGGTGCTCAGTTCTCGGGGTGCTCGGTGCTCAGTACTCAGTGCTCAGGGTGCTCAGTGCTCAGTGCTCAGGGTGCTGGGTGTTCAGTACTCAGGGTGCTGGGTGTTCAGTACTCAGGGTGCTGGGTGCTCAGTACTCGGGGTGCTGGGTGCTCAGTACTCAGGGTGCTGGGTGCTCAGTGCTCAGGGTGCTGGGTGCTCAGTATTCGGGTGCTGGGTGCTCAGTGCTCAGGGTGATGGGTGCTCAGTGCTCGGGGTGCTGGGTGCTCAGTGCTCAGTACTCAGGGTGCTGGGTGCTCAGTGCTCGGGGTGCTGGGTGCTCAGTGCTCAGTACTCAGGGTGCTGGGTGCTCAGTGCTCGGGGTGCAGTGTGCTAAGTGCTCAGGGTGCTGGGTGCTCAGTGCTCGGGGTGCTGGGTGCTCAGTGCTCAGTACTCAGGGTGCTGGGTGCTCAGTGCTCGGGGTGCTGGGTGCTCAGTGCTCAGTACTCAGGGTGCTGGGTGCTCAGTGCTCAGGGTGCTGGGTGCTCAGTGCTCGGGGAGCTGGGTGCTCAGTACTCAGGGTGCTGGGTGCTCAGTACTCCGGGTGCTGGGTGCTCAGTTCTCGGGGTGCTCGGTGCTCAATACTCAGTGCTCAGGGTTCTCAGTGCTCAGTGCTCAGGGTGCTGGGTGTTCAGTACTCAGGGTGCTGGGTGCTCAGTACTCAGGGTGCTGGGTGCTCAGTGCTCAGGGTGCTGGGTGCTCAGTACTCGGGGTGCTCGGTGCTCAGTGCTCAGGGTGATGGGTGAACAGTACTCAGGGTGCTGGGTGCTCAGTGCTCAGGGTGCTCGGTGCTCAGTACTCGGGGTGCTGGGTGCTCATTCTCGGGGTGCTGGGTGCTCAGTGCTCTTGGTGCTGGGTGCTCAGTACTCAGGGTGCTGGGTGCTCAGTGCTCAGGGTGCTGGGTGCTCAGTACTCAGGGTGCTGGGTGTTCAGTGCTCAGGGTGCTGGGTGTTCAGTACTCAGGGTGCTGGGTGCTCAGTGCTCAGCGTGCTTGGTGCTCAGTACTCAGGGTGCTGGGAGCTCAGTGCTCAGGGTGATCGGTGCTCAGTACACAGGGTGCTCATTACTCAGGGTGCTGGGTGCTCAGTGCTCGGGGTGCTGGGTGCTCAGTACTCAGGGTGCTGGGTGCTCAGTGCTCGGGGTTCTGGGTGCTCAGTGCTCAGGGTGATCGGTGCTCAGTACTCAGGGTGCTGGGTGCTCAGTGCTCAGGGTGCTGGGTGCTCAGTCCTCAGGGTGCTCAGTGCTCAGGGTGCTGGGTGCTCAGTGCTCGGGGTGCTCGGTGCTCAGTACTCAGGGTGCTGAGTGCTCAGTACTCAGGGTGCTGGGTGCTCAGTACTCATGGTGCTGGGTGCTCAGTGCTCAGGGTGCTGGGTGATCAGTGCTCAGGGTGCTGGGTGCTCAGTGCTCAGGGTGCTGGGTGCTCAGTGCTCGGGGTGCTGGGTGCTCAGTACTCAGGGTGCTGGGTGCTAAGTGCTCAGGGTGCTGGGTGCTCAGTGCTCGGGGCGCTGGGTGCTCAGTGCTCGGGGTGCTCGGAGCTCAGTACTCAGGGTGCTGGGTGCTCAGTGCTGGGGGTGATCGGTGCTCAGAACTCAGGGTGCTGGGTGCTCAGTGCTCGGGGTGCTCGGTGCTCAGTACGTTGGGTGCTCACTACTCAGGATGCTGGGTGCTCAGTGCTCGGGGTGATCGGTGCTCAGTACTCAGGGTGCTGGGTGCTTAGTGCTCGGGGTGCTCGGTGCTCAGTACGTTGGGTGCTCACTACTCAGGGTGCTGGGTGCTCAGTGCTCAGGGTGCTGGGTGCTCAGTGCTCAGGGTGCTCGGTGCTCAGTGCTCAGGGTGCTGGGTGCTCAGTACTCAGGGTGCTCAGTGCTCAGGGTGCTGGGTGCTCAGTGCTCGGGGTGCTGGGTGCTCAGTTCTCAGGGTGCTGGGTGCTCAGTACTCAGGGTGCTGGGTGCTCCGTACTCAGGGTGCTCAGTGCTTGGGGTGCTGGGTGCTCCGTACACAGGGTGCTCTGTGCTTGGGGTGTTGGGTGCTCAGTACTCAGGGTGCTGGGTGCTCAGTGCTCAGGGTGCTGGGTGCTCAGTACTCAGGGTGCTGGGTGCTCAGTACTCAGGGTGCTGGGTGTTCAGTACTCAGGGTGCTGGGTGCTCAGTACTCGGGGTGCTGGGTGTTCAGTACTCAGGGTGCTGGGTGCTCAGTGCTCAGGGTGCTGGGTGCTCAGTAGTCAGGGTGCTGGGTGCTCAGTACTCAGGGTGCTGGGTGCTCAGTTCTCGTTGTGCTCGGTGCTCAGTACTCAGTGCTCAGGGTGCTCAGTGCTCAGTGCTCAGGGTGCTGGGTGTTCAGTACTCAGGGTGCTGGGTGCTCAGTACTCAGGGTGCTGGGTGCTCAGTGCTCAGGGTGCTGGGTGCTCAGTACTCGGGGTGCTCGGTGCTCAGTGCTCAGGGTGCTGGGTGCTCAGTACTCAGGGTGCTGGGTGCTCAGTGCTCAGGGTGCTCGGTGCTCAATACTCGGGGTGCTGGCTGCTCATTCTCAGGGTGCTGGGTGCTCAGTGCTCGGGGTGCTGGGTGCTCAGTACTCAGGGTGCTGGGTGCTCAGTGCTCAGGGTGCTGGGTGCTCAGTACTCAGGGTGCTGGGTGCTCAGTGCTCAGGGTGCTGGGTGCTCAGTACTCAGGGTGCTGGGTGCTCAGTACTCGGGGTGCTGGGTGTTCAGTACTCAGGGTGCTGGGTGCTCAGTGCTCAGGGTGCTGGGTGCTCAGTAGTCAGGGTGCTGGGTGCTCAGTACTCAGGGTGCTGGGTGCTCAGTTCTCGTTGTGCTCGGTGCTCAGTACTCAGTGCTCAGGGTGATCGGTGCTCAGTACTCAGGGTGCTCATTACTCAGGGTGCTGGGTGCTCAGTGCTCGGGGTGCTGGGTGCTCAGTACTCAGGGTGCTGGGTGCTCAGTGCTCGGGGTTCTGGGTTCTCAGTGCTCAGGGTGATCGGTGCTCAGTACTCAGGGTGCTGGGTGCTCAGTGCTCAGGGTGCTCGGTGCTCAGTGCTCAGGGTGCTGGGTGCTCAGTACTCGGGGTGCTGGGTGTTCAGTACTCAGGGTGCTGGGTGCTCAGTACTCGGGGTGCTGGGTGTTCAGTACTCAGGGTGCTGGGTGCTCAGTGCTCAGGGTGCTGGGTGCCCAGTACTCGGGTGCTGGGTGCTCAGTGCTCAGGGTGCTGGGTGCTCAGTGCTCGGGGTGCTGGGTGCTCAGTGCTCAGTACTCAGGGTGCTGGGTGCTCAGTGCTCGGGGTGCAGGGTGCTCAGTGCTCAGGGTGCTGGGTGCTCAGTGCTCGGGGTGCTGGGTGCTCAGTGCTCAGTACTCAGGGTGCTGGGTGCTCAGTGCTCGGGGTGCTGGGTGCTCAGTGCTCAGAACTCAGGGTGCTGGGTGCTCAGTGCTCAGGGTGCTGGGTGCTCAGTGCTCGGGGTGCTGGGTGCTCAGTACTCAGGGTGCTGGGTGCTCAGTACACCGGGTGCTGGGTGCTCAGTTCTCGGGGTGCTCGTTGCTCAGTATTCAGTGCTCAGGGTGCCCAGTGCTCAGTGCTCAGGGTGCTGGGTGTTCAGTACTCAGGGTGCTGGGTGCTCAGTTCTCGGGGTGCTCGGTGCTCAGTATTCAGTGCTCAGGGTGCCCAGTGCTCAGTGCTCAGGGTGCTGGGTGTTCAGTACTCAGGGTGCTGGGTGCTCAGTACTCAGGGTGCTGGGTGCTCAGTGCTCAGGGTGCTCGGTGCTCAGTACTCGGGGTGCTGGGTGCTCATTCTCGGGGTGCTGGGTGCTCAGTGCTCGGGGTGCTGGGTCCTCAGTACTCAGGGTGCTGGGTGCTCAGTGCTCAGGGTGCTGGGTGCTCAGTACTCAGGGTGCTGGGTGCTCAGTGCTCAGGGTGCTGGGTGCTCAGTATTCAGGGTGCTGGGTGCTCAGTGCTCAGCGTGCTGGGTGCTCAGTACTCAGGGTGCTGGGAGCTCAGTGCTCAGGGTGAAGGGTGCTCAGTACTCAGGGTGCTCATTACTCAGGGTGCTGGGTGCTCAGTGCTCGGGGTGCTGGGTGCTCAGTACTCAGGGTGCTGGGTGCTCAGTGCTCGGGGTTCTGGGTGCTCAGTGCTCAGGGTGATCGGTGCTCAGTACTCAGGGTGCTGGGTGCTCAGTGCTCAGGGTGCTCGGTGCTCAGTGCTTAGGGTGCTGGGTGCTCAGTACTCGGGGTGCTGGGTGTTCAGTACTCAGGGTGCTGGTTGCTCAGTACTCGGGTGCTGGGTGCTCAGGGTGCTCGGTGCTCAGTGCTCAGGTTGCTGGGTGCTCAGTACTCAGGGTGCTGGGTGCTCAGTGCTCAGGGTGCTGGGTGCTCAGTACTCGGGTGCTGGGTGCTCAGTGCTCAGGGTGCTGGGTGCTCAGTGCTCGGGGTGCTGGGTGCTCAGTGCTCAGTACTCAGGGTGCTGGGTGCTCAGTGCTCGGGGTGCTGGGTGCTCAGTGCACAGTATTCAGGGTGCTGGGTGCTCAGTGCTCGGGGTGCAGGGTGCTCAGTGCTCAGGGTGCTGGGTGCTCAGTGCTCGGGGTGCTGGGTGCTCAGTGCTCAGTACTCAGGGTGCTGGGTGCTCAGTGCTCGGGGTGCTGGGTGCTCAGTGCTCAGTACTCAGGGTGCTGGGTGCTCAGTGCTCAGTGTGCTGGGTGCTCAGTGCTCGGGGTGCTGGGTGCTCAGTACTCAGGGTGCTGGGTGCTCAGTACTCCGGGTGCTGGGTGCTCAGTTCTCGGGGTGCTCGGTGCTCAGTACTCAGTGCTCAGGGTGCTCAGTGCTCAGTGCTCAGGGTGCTGGGTGTTCAGTACTCAGGGTGCTGGGTGCTCAGTACTCAGGGTGCTGGGTGCTCAGTGCTCAGGGTGCTGGGTGCTCAGTACTCCGGGTGCTCGGTGCCCAGTGCTCAGGGTGCTGGGTGCTCAGTACTCAGGGTGCTGGGTGCTCAGTTCTCAGGGTGCTCGGTGCTCAGTGCTCAGGGTGCTGGGTGCTCAGTACTCAGGGTGCTGGGTGCTCAGTACTCAGGGTGCTCATTACTCAGGGTGCTGGGGGCTCAGTGCTCGGGGTGCTGGGTGCTCAGTACTCAGGGTGCTGGGTGCTCAGTGCTCGGGGTTCTGGGTGCTCAGTGCTCAGGGTGCTGGGTGCTCAGTACTCAGGGTGCTCAGTGCTCAGGGTGCTGGTTGCTCAGTGCTCGGGGTGCTGGGTGCTCATTCCTCAGGGTGCTGGGTGCTCAGTACTCAGGGTGCTGGGTGCTCAGTACTCAGGGTGCTCAGTGCTTGGGGTGCTGGGTGCTCAGTACTCAGGGTGCTCAGTGCTTGGGGTGTTGGGTGCTCAGTCCTCAGGGTGCTGGCTGCTCAGTACTCAGGGTGCTGTGTGCTCAGTACTCAGGGTGCTCAGTGCTTGGGGTGCTGGGTGCTCAGTACTCAGGGTGCTCTGTGCTTGGGGTGTTGGGTGCTCAGTCTCGGGGTTCTGGGTGCTCAGTGCTCGAGGTGCTCAGTACTCAGGGTGCTGCGTGTTCAGTGCTCAGGGTGCTGGGTGCTCAGTACTCGGGTGCTGGGTGCTCAGTGCTCAGGGTGCTGGGTGCTCATTGCTCGGGGTGCTGGGTGCTCAGTGCTCAGTACTCAGGGTGCTGGGTGCTCAGTGCTCGGGGTGCAGGGTGCTCAGTGCTCAGGGTGCTGGGTGCTCAGTGCTCGGGGTGCTGGTGCTCAGTGCTCAGTACTCAGGGTGCTGGGTGCTCAGTGCTCGAGGTGTTGGGTGCTAAGTGCTCAGTACTCAGGGTGCTGGGTGCTCAGTGCTCAGGGTGCTGGGTGCTCAGTGCTCGGGGTGATGGGTGCTCAGTACTCAGGGTGCTGGGTGCTCAGTACTCCGGGTTCTGGGTGCTCAGTTCTCGTGGTGCTCGGTGCTCAGTACTCAGTGCTCAGGGTGCTCAGTGCTCAGTGCTCAGGGTGCTGGGTGTTCAGTACTCAGGGTGCTGGGTCCTCAGTACTCAGGGTGCTGGGTGCTCAGTGCTCAGGGTGCTGGGTGCTCAGTACTCGGGGTGCTCGGTGCTCAGTGCTCAGGGTGCTGGGTGCTCAGTACTCAGGGTGCTGGGTGCTCAGTGCTCAGGGTGCTCGGTGCTCAGTACTCGGGGTGCTGGGTGCTCATTCTCGGGGTGCTGGGTGCTCAGTGCTCGGGGTGCTGGGTGCTCAGTACTCAGGGTGCTGGGTGCTCAGTGCTCAGGGTGCTGGGTGCTCAGTACTCAGGGTGCTGGGTGCTCAGTGCTCAGGGTGCTGGGTGCTCAGTACTCAGGGTGCTGGGTGCTCAGTGCTCAGCGTGCTGGGTGCTCAGTACTCAGGGTCCTGGGAGCTCAGTGCTCAGGGTGATCGGTGCTCAGTACTCAGGGTGCTCATTACTCAGGGTGCTGGGTGCTCAGTGCTCGGGGTGCTGGGTGCTCAGTACTCAGGGTGCTGGGTGCTCAGTGCTCGGGGTTCTGGGTGCTCAGTGCTCAGGGTGATCGGTGCTCAGTACTCAGGGTGCTGGGTGCTCAGTGCTCAGGGTGCTCGGTGCTCAGTGCTCAGGGTGCTGGGTGCTCAGTACTCAGGGTGCTCAGTGCTCAGGGTGCTGGTTGCTCAGTGCTCGGGGTGCTGGGTGATCATTCCTCAGGGTGCTGGGTGCTCAGTACTCAGGGTGCTCAGTGCTTGGGGTGCTGGGTGCTCAGTACTCAGGGTGCTCAGTGCTTGGGGTGTTGGGTGCTCAGTCCTCAGGGTGCTGGGTGCTCAGTACTCAGGGTGCTGGGTGCTCAGTACTCAGGGTGCTCAGTGCTTGCGGTGCTGGGTGCTCAGTACTCAGGGTGCTCTGTGCTTGGGGTGTTGGGTGCTCATTACTCAGGGTGCTGGGTGCTCAGTGCTCGGGGTGCTGGGTGCTCAGTGCTCGAGGTGCTCAGTACTCAGGGTGCTGCGTGTTCAGTGCTCAGGGTGCTGGATGCTCAGTACTCAGGGTGCTGGGTGCTCAGTACTCAGGGGGCTGGGTGCTCAGTACTCGGCTGCTGGGTGCTCAGTGATCAGGGTGCTGGGTGCTCAGTGCTCGGGGTGCTGGGTGCTCAGTGCTCAGTACTCAGGGTGCTGGGTGCTCAGTGCTCGGGATGCTGGGTGCTCAGTGCTCAGTACTCAGGGTGCTGGGTGCTCAGTGCTCGGGGTGCTGGGTGCTCAGTACTCAGCGTGCTGGGTGTTCAGTACTCAGGGAGCTGGGTGCTCAGTGCTCAGGGTGCTGGGTGCTCAGTTCTCGGGGTGCTGGGTGCTCAGTGCTCAGTACTCAGGGTGCTGGGTGCTCAGTGCTCAGGGTGCTGCGTGCTCAGTACTCGGGGTGCTGGGTGCTCAGTGCTCAGGGTGCTGGGTGCTCAGTGCTCAGGGTGCTGGGTGCTCAGTACTCAGTGCTCAGGATGCTGGGTGCTCAGTGCTCGGGCTGCTGGGTGCTCAGTGCTCAGGGTGCTGGGTGCTCAGTACTCAGGGTGCTGGGTTCTCAGTACTAAGGGTGCTGGGTGCACAGTGCTAGGGGTGCTGGGTGCTCAGTGCTCGGGGTCTGGGTGCTCAGTACTCAGGGTGCTGGGTGCTCAGTACTCAGGGTGCTGGGTGCTCAGTGCTCAGGGTGCTGGGTGCTCAGTGCTCTGGGTGCTGGGTGCTCAGTGCTCAGGGTGCTCATTGCTCAGGGTGCTGGGTGCTCAGTACTCAGGGTGCTGGGTGCTCAGTGCTCAGGGTGCTCGGTGATCGGGGCGCTGGGTGCTCAGTGCTCGGGGTGCTCGGAGCTCAGTACTCAGGGTGCTGGGTGCTCAGTGCTCGGGGTGCTCGGTGCTCAGTACTCAGGGTGCTGGGTGCTCAGTGCTCGGGGTGCTCGGTGCTCAATACGTTGGGTGCTCACTACTCAGGGTGCTGGGTGCTCAGTGCTCGGGGTGCTGGGTGCTCAGTACTCAGGGTGCTGGGTGCTCACTACTCGGGGTGCTGGGTGCTCAGTACTCAGGGTGCTCGGTGCTCAGTACTCAGGGTGCTGGGTGCTCAGTACTCGGCTGCTGGGTGGTCAGTGCTCAGGGTGCAGTGTGCTCAGTACTCAGGGTGCTGGGTGCTCAGTACTCAGGGTTCTCAGTGCTTGGGGTGCTGGGTGCTCAGTACTCAGGGTGCTCAGTGCTTGGGGTGTTGGGTGCTCAGTCCTCAGGGTGCTGGGTGCTCAGTACTCAGGGTGCTGGGTGCTCAGTACTCAGGGTGCTCAGTGCTTGCGGTGCTGGGTGCTCAGTACTCAGGGTGCTCTGTGCTTGGGGTGTTGGGTGCTCTGTACTCGGGGTGCTGGGTGCTCAGTGCTCAGGGTGCTGGGTGCTCAGTACTCAGGGTGCTGGGTGCTCAGTACTCAGGGTGCTGGGTGCTCAGTGCTCGGGGTGCTGGGTGCTCAGTGCTCGGGGTGCTGGGTGCTCAGTGCTCGGGGTGCTGGATGCTCAGTGCTCAGGGTGCTGGATGCTCAGTGCTCAGGGTGCTGGGTGCTCAGTGCTCAGGGTGCTGGGTGCTCAGTGCTCGGGGTGCTGGGTGCTCAGTGCTCGAGTTGCTCAGTACTCAGGGTGCTGCGTGTTCAGTGCTCAGGGTGCTGGATGCTCAGTACTCAGGGTGCTGGGTGCTCAGTACTCAGGGGGCTGGGTGCTCAGTACTCGGCTGCTGGGTGCTCAGTGATCAGGGTGCTGGGTGCTCAGTGCTCGGGGTGCTGGGTGCTCAGTGCTCAGTACTCAGGGTGCTGGGTGCTCAGTGCTCGGGGTGCTGGGTGCTCAGTACTCAGCGTGCTGGGTGTTCAGTACTCAGGGAGCTGGGTGCTCAGTGCTCAGGGTGCTGGGTGCTCAGTTCTCGGGGTGCTGGGTGCTCAGTGCTCAGTACTCAGGGTGCTGGGTGCTCAGTGCTCAGGGTGCTGCGTGCTCAGTACTCGGGGTGCTGGGTGCTCAGTGCTCAGGGTGCTGGGTGCTCAGTGCTCAGGGTGCTGGGTGCTCAGTACTCAGTGCTGAGGATGCTGGGTGCTCAGTGCTCGGGCTGCTGGGTGCTCAGTGCTCAGGGTGCTGGGTGCTCAGTACTCAGGGTGCTGGGTTCTCAGTACTCAGGGTGCTGGGTGCACAGTGCTAGGGGTGCTGGGTGCTCAGTGCTCGGGGTCTGGGTGCTCAGTACTCAGGGTGCTGGGTGCTCAGTACTCAGGGTGCTGGGTGCTCAGTGCTCAGGGTGCTGGGTGCTCAGTGCTCTGGGTGCTGGGTGCTCAGTGCTCAGGGTGCTCATTGCTCAGGGTGCTGGGTGCTCAGTACTCTGGGTGCTGGGTGCTCAGTGCTCAGGGTGCTCGGTGATCGGGGCGCTGGGTGCTCAGTGCTCGGGGTGCTCGGAGCTCAGTACTCAGGGTGCTGGGTGCTCAGTGCTCGGGGTGCTCGGTGCTCAGTACTCAGGGTGCTGTGTGCTCAGTGCTCGGGGTGCTCGGTGCTCAATACGTTGGGTGCTCACTACTCAGGGTGCTGGGTGCTCAGTACTCAGGGTGCTCGGTGCTCAGTACTCGGCTGCTGGGTGGTCAGTACTCGGCTGCTGGGTGGTCAGTGCTCAGGGTGCTGGGTGCTCAGTACTCAGGGTGCTCGGTGCTCAGTACTCAGGGTGCTGGGTGCTCAGTACTCGGCTGCTGGGTGGTCAGTGCTCAGGGTGCTGGGTGCTCAGTGCTCAGTACTCAGGGTGCTGGGTGCTCAGTGCTCGGGATGCTGGGTGCTCAGTGCTCAGTACTCTGGGTGCTGGGTGCTCAGTGCTCGGGGTGCTGGGTCCTCAGTACTCAGCGTGCTGGGTGTTCAGTACTCAGGGAGATGGGTGCTCAGTGCTCAGGGTGCTGGGTGCTCAGTTCTCGGGGTTCTCGGTGCTCAGTACTCAGTGCTCAGGGTGCTCAGTGCTCAGTGCTAAGGGTGCTGGGTGTTCAGTACTCAGGGTGCTGGGTGCTCAGTACTCGGGGTGCTGGGTGCTCAGTACTCGGGTGCTGGGTGCTCAGTGCTCAGGTTGCTGGGTGCTCAGTGCTCGGGGTGCTGGGTGCTCAGTGCTCAGTACTCAGGGTGCTGGGTGCAAAGTGCTCGGGGTGCTGGGTGCTCAGTGCTCAGTACTCAGGGTGCTGGGTGCTCAGTGCTCAGGGTGCAGTGTGCTCAGTGCTCAGGGTGCTGGGTGCTCAGTGCTCGGGGTGCTGGGTGCTCAGTGCTCAGTACTCAGGGTGCTGGGTGCTCAGTGCTCAGGGTGCTGGGTGCTCAGTGCTCAGTACTCAGGGTGTTGGGTGCTCAGTGCTCAGGGTGCTGAGTGTTCAGTGCTCGGGGTGCTGGGTGCTCAGTACTCAGGGTGCTGGGTGCTCAGTACTCCGGGTGCTGGGTGCTCAGTTCTCGGGGTGCTCGGTGCTCAGTACTCAGTGCTCAGGGTGCTCAGTGCTCAGTGCTCAGGGTGCTGGGTGTTCAGTACTCAGGGTGATGGGTGCTCAGTACTCAGGGTGCTGGGTGCTCAGTGCTCAGGGTGCTGGGTGCTCAGTACTCGGGGTGCTCGGTGCTCAGTGCTCAGGGTGCTGGGTGAACAGTACTCAGGGTGCTGGGTGCTCAGTGCTCAGGGTGCTCGGTGCTCAGTACTCGGGGTGCTGTGTGTTCATTCTCGGGGTGCCGGGTGCTCAGTGCTCTTGGTGCTGGGTGCTCAGTACTCAGGGTGCTGGGTGCTCAGTGCTCAGGGTGCTGGGTGCTCAGTACTCAGGGTGCTGGGTGTTCAGTGCTCAGGGTGCTGGGTGCTCAGTACTCAGGGTGCTGGGCGCTCAGTGCTCAGCGTGCTGGGTGCTCAGTTCTCAGGGTGCTGGGAGCTCAGTGCTCAGGGTGATCGGTGCTCAGTACTCAGGGTGCTCATTACTCAGGGTGCTGGGTGCTCAGTGCTCAGGGTGCTGGGTGCTCAGTACTCAGGGTGCTTGGTGCTCAGTGCTCGGGGTTCTGTGTGCTCAGTGCTCAGGGTGATCGGTGCTCAGTACTCAGGGTGCTGGGTGCTCAGTGCTCAGGGTGCTGGGTGCTCAGTCCTCAGGGTGCTCAGTGCTCAGGGTGCTGGGTGCTCAGTGCTCGGGGTGCTCGGGGCTCAGTACTCAGGGTGCTGAGTGCTCAGTACTCAGGGTGCTGGGTGCTCAGTACTCAGGGTGCTGGGTGCTCAGTGCTCAGGGTGCTGGGTGATCAGTGCTCAGGGTGCTGGGTGCTCAGTGCTCAGGGTGCTGGGTGCTCAGTGCTCGGGGTGCTGGGTGCTCAGTACTCAGGGTGCTGGGTGCTAAGTGCTCAGGGTGCTGGGTGCTCAGTGCTCGGGGCGCTGGGTGCTCAGTGCTCGGGGTGCTCGGAGCTCAGTACTCAGGGTGCTGGGTGCTCAGTGCTGGGGGTGATCGGTGCTCAGTACTCAGGGTGCTGGGTGCTCAGTGCTCGGGGTGCTCGGTGCTCAGTACGTTGGGTGCTCACTACTCAGGTTGCTGGGTGCTCAGTGCTCGGGGTGATCGGTGCTCAGTACTCAGGGTGCTGGATGCTCAGTGCTCGGGGTGCTCGGTGCTCAGTACGTTGGGTGCTCACTACTCAGGGTGCTGGGTGCTCAGTTCTCAGGGTGCTGGGTGCTCAGTACTCAGGGTGCTGGGTGCTCAGTACTCAGGGTGCTCAGTGCTTGGGGTGTTGGGTGCTCAGTACTCAGGGTGCTGGGTGCTCAGTGCTCAGGGTGCTGGGTGCTCAGTACTCAGGGTGCTGGGTGCTCAGTACTCGGGTGCTGGGTGCTCAGTGCTCAGGGTGCTGGGTGCTCAGTGCTCGGGGTGCTGGGTGCTCAGTGCTCAGTACTCAGGGTGCTGGGTGCAAAGTGCTCGGGGTACTGGGTGCTCAGTGCTCAGTACTCAGGGTGCTGGGTGCTCAGTGCTCGGGGTGCAGTGTGCTCAGTGCTCAGGGTGCTGGGTGCTCAGTGCTCGGGGTGCTGGGTGCTCAGTGCTCAGTACTCAGGGTGCTGGGTGCTCAGTGCTCGGGGTGCTGGGTGCTCAGTGCTCAGTACTCAGGGTGCTGGGTGCTCAGTGCTCAGGGTGCTGAGTGTTCAGTGCTCGGGGTGCTGGGTGCTCAGTACTCAGGGTGCTGGGTGCTTAGTACTCCGGGTGCTGGGTGCTCAGTTCTCGGGGTGCTCGGTGCTCAGTACTCAGTGCTCAGGGTGCTCAGTGCTCAGTGCTCAGGGTGCTGGGTGTTCAGTACTCAGGGTCCTGGGTGCTCAGTACTCAGGGTGCTGGGTGCTCAGTGCTCAGGATGCTGGGTGCTCAGTACTCCGGGTGCTGGGTGCTCAGTTCTCGGGGTGCTCGGTGCTCAGTACTCAGTGCTCAGGGTGCTCAGTGCTCAGTACTCAGGGTGCTGGGTGCTCAGTACTCAGGGTGCTCAGTGCTTGGGGTGCTGGGTGCTCAGTACTCAGGGTGCTCAGTGCTTGGGGTGTTGGGTGCTCAGTCCTCAGGGTGCTGGGTGCTCAGTACTCAGGGTGCTGGGTTCTCAGTACTCAGGGTGCTCAGTGCTTGCGGTGCTGGGTGCTCAGTACTCAGGGTGCTCTGTGCTTGGGGTGTTGGGTGCTCAGTACTCAGGGTGCTGGGTGCTCAGTGCTCAGGGTGCTGGGTGCTCAGTACTCAGGGTGCTGGGTGCTCAGTACTCAGGGTGCTGGGTGCTCAGTGCTCGGGGTGCTGGGTGCTCAGTGCTCGGGGTGCTGGGTGCTCAGTGCTCGGGGTGCTGGATGCTCAGTGCTCAGGGTGCTGGATGCTCAGTGCTCAGGGTGCTGGGTGCTCAGTGCTCAGGGTGCTGGGTGCTCAGTGCTCGGGGTGCTGGGTGCTCAGTGCTCGAGGTGCTCAGTACTCAGGGTGCTGCATGTTCAGTGCTCAGGGTGCTGGATGCTCAGTACTCAGGGTGCTGGGTGCTCAGTACACAGGGGGCTGGGTGCTCAGTACTCGGCTGCTGGGTGCTCAGTGATCAGGGTGCTGGGTGCTCAGTGCTCAGGGTGCTGGGTGCTCAGTGCTCAGTACTCAGGGTGCTGGGTGCTCAGTGCTCGGGATGCTGGATGCTCAGTGCTCAGTACTCAGGGTGCTGGGTGCTCAGTGCTCGGGGTGCTGGGTGCTCAGTACTCAGCGTGCTGGGTGTTCAGTACTCAGGGAGCTGGGTGCTCAGTGCTCAGGGTGCTGGGTGCTCAGTTCTCGGGGTGCTGGGTGCTCAGTGCTCAGTACTCAGGGTGCTGGGTGCTCAGTGCTCAGGGTGCTGCGTGCTCAGTACTCGGGGTGCTGGGTGCTCAGTGCTCAGGGTGCTGGGTGCTCAGTGCTCAGGGTGCTGGGTGCTCAGTACTCAGTGCTCAGGATGCTGGGTGCTCAGTGCTCGGGCTGCTGGGTGCTCAGTGCTCAGGGTGCTGGGTGCTCAGTACTCAGGGTGCTGGGTTCTCAGTACTCAGGGTGCTGGGTGCACAGTGCTAGGGGTGCTGGGTGCTCAGTGCTCGGGGTCTGGGTGCTCAGTACTCAGGGTGCTGGGTGCTCAGTACTCAGGGTGCTGGGTGCTCAGTGCTCAGGGTGCTGGGTGCTCAGTGCTCTGGGTGCTGGGTGCTCAGTGCTCAGGGTGCTCATTGCTCAGGGTGCTGGGTGCTCAGTACTCAGGGTGCTGGGTGCCCAGTGCTCAGGGTGCTCGGTGATCGGGGCGCTGGGTGCTCAGTGCTCGGGGTGCTCGGAGCTCAGTACTCAGGGTGCTGGGTGCTCAGTGCTCGGGGTGCTCGGTGCTCAGTACTCAGGGTGCTGGGTGCTCAGTGCTCGGGGTGCTCGGTGCTCAATACGTTGGGTGCTCACTACTCAGGGTGCTGGGTGCTCAGTGCTCGGGGTGCTGGGTGCTCAGTACTCAGGGTGCTGGGTGCTCACTACTCGGGGTGCTGGGTGCTCAGTACTCAGGGTGCTCGGTGCTCAGTACTCAGGGTGCTGGGTGCTCAGTACTCGGCTGCTGGGTGGTCATTGCTCAGGGTGCTGGGTGCTCAGTGCTCAGTACTCAGGGTGCTGGGTGCTCAGTGCTCGGGTTGCTGGGTGCTCAGTGCTCAGTACTCAGGGTGCTGGGTGCTCAGTGCTCGGGGTGCTGGGTCCTCAGTACTCAGCGTGCTGGGTGTTCAGTACTCAGGGAGATGGGTGCTCAGTGCTCAGGGTGCTGGGTGCTCAGTACTCAGGGTGCTGGGTGCTCAGTGCACAGGGTGCTGGGTGCTCAGTACTCGGGTGCTGGGTGCTCAGTGCTCAGGGTGCTGGGTGCTCAGTGCTCGGGGTGCTGGGTTCTCAGTGCTCAGTACTCAGGGTGCTGGGTGCAAAGTGCTCGGGGTGCTGGGTGCTCAGTGCTCAGTACTCAGGGTGCTGGGTGCTCAGTGCTCAGGGTGCTGGGTGCTCAGTGCTCGGGGTGCTGGGTGCTCAGTGCTCAGTACTCAGGGTGCTGGGTGCAAAGTGCTCGGGGTGCTGGGTGCTCAGTGCTCAGTACTCAGGGTGCTGGGTGCTCAGTGCTCAGGGTGCAGTGTGCTCAGTGCTCAGGGTGCTGGGTGCTCATTGCTCGGGGTGCTGGGTGCTCAGTGCTCAGTACTCAGGGTGCTGGGTGCTCAGTGCTCAAGGTGCTGGGTGCTCAGTGCTCAGTACTCAGGGTGTTGGGTGCTCAGTGCTCAGGGTGCTGAGTGTTCAGTGCTCGGGGTGCTGGGTGCTCAGTACTCAGGGTGCTGGGTGCTCAGTACTCCGGGTGCTGGGTGCTCAGTTCTCGGGGTGCTCGGTGCTCAGTACTCAGTGCTCAGGGTGCTCAGTGCTCAGTGCTCAGGGTGCTGGGTGTTCAGTACTCAGGGTGATGGGTGCTCAGTACTCAGGGTGCTGGGTGCTCAGTGCTCAGGGTGCTGGGTGCTCAGTACTCGGGGTGCTCGGTGCTCAGTGCTCAGGGTGCTGGGTGAACAGTACTCAGGGTGCTGGGTGCTCAGTGCTCAGGGTGCTCGGTGCTCAGTACTCGGGGTGCTGGGTGTTCATTCTCGGGGTGCCGGGTGCTCAGTGCTCTTGGTGCTGGGTGCTCAGTACTCAGGGTGCTGGGTGCTCAGTGCTCAGGGTGCTGGGTGCTCAGTACTCAGGGTGCTGGGTGTTCAGTGCTCAGGGTGCTGGGTGCTCAGTACTCAGGGTGCTGGGCGCTCAGTGCTCAGCGTGCTGGGTGCTCAGTTCTCAGGGTGCTGGGAGCTCAGTGCTCAGGGTGATCGGTGCTCAGTACTCAGGGTGCTCATTACTCAGGTTGCTGGGTGCTCAGTGCTCAGGGTGCTGGGTGCTCAGTACTCAGGGTGCTTGGTGCTCAGTGCTGGCGGTTCTGTGTGCTCAGTGCTCAGGGTGATCGGTGCTCAGTACTCAGGGTGCTGGGTGCTCAGTGCTCAGGGTGCTGGGTGCTCAGTCCTCAGGGTGCTCAGTGCTCAGGGTGCTGGGTGCTCAGTGCTCGGGGTGCTCGGGGCTCAGTACTCAGGGTGCTGAGTGCTCAGTACTCAGGGTGCTGGGTGCTCAGTACTCAGGGTGCTGGGTGCTCAGTGCTCAGGGTGCTGGGTGATCAGTGCTCAGGGTGCTGGGTGCTCAGTGCTCAGGCTGCTGGGTGCTCAGTGCTCGGGGTGCTGGGTGCTCAGTACTCAGGGTGCTGGGTGCTAAGTGCTCAGGGTGCTGGGTGCTCAGTGCTCGGGGCGCTGGGTGCTCAGTGCTCGGGGTGCTCGGAGCTCAGTACTCAGGGTGCTGGGTGCTCAGTGCTGGGGGTGATCGGTGCTCAGTACTCAGGGTGCTGGGTGCTCAGTGCTCGGGGTGCTCGGTGCTCAGTACGTTGGGTGCTCACTACTCAGGGTGCTGGGTGCTCAGTGCTCGGGGTGATCGGTGCTCAGTACTCAGGGTGCTGGGTGCTCAGTGCTCGGGGTGCTCGGTGCTCAGTACGTTGGGTGCTCACTACTCAGGGTGCTGGGTGCTCAGTTCTCAGGGTGCTGGGTGCTCAGTACTCAGGGTGCTGGGTGCTCAGTACTCAGGGTGCTCAGTGCTTGGGGTGTTGGGTGCTCAGTACTCAGGGTGCTGGGTGCTCAGTGCTCAGGGTGCTGGGTGCTCAGTACTCAGGGTGCTGGGTGCTCAGTACTCGGGTGCTGGGTGCTCAGTGCTCAGGGTGCTGGGTGCTCAGTGCTCGGGGTGCTGGGTGCTCAGTGCTCAGTACTCAGGGTGCTGGGTGCAAAGTGCTCGGGGTGCTGGGTGCTCAGTGCTCAGTACTCAGGGTGCTGGGTGCTCAGTGCTCGGGGTGCAGTGTGCTCAGTGCTCAGGGTGCTGGGTGCTCAGTGCTCGGGGTGCTGGGTGCTCAGTGCTCAGTACTCAGGGTGCTGGGTGCTCAGTGCTCGGGGTGCTGGGTGCTCAGTGCTCAGTACTCAGGGTGCTGGGTGCTCAGTGCTCAGGGTGCTGAGTGTTCAGTGCTCGGGGTGCTGGGTGCTCAGTACTCAGGGTGCTGGGTGCTCAGTACTCCGGGTGCTGGGTGCTCAGTTCTCGGGGTGCTCGGTGCTCAGTACTCAGTGCTCAGGGTGCTCAGTGCTCAGTGCTCAGGGTGCTGGGTGTTCAGTACTCAGGGTCCTGGGTGCTCAGTACTCAGGGTGCTGGGTGCTCAGTGCTCAGGATGCTGGGTGCTCAGTACTCCGGGTGCTGGGTGCTCAGTTCTCGGGGTGCTCGGTGCTCAGTACTCAGTGCTCAGGGTGCTCAGTGCTCAGTACTCAGGGTGCTGGGTGCTCAGTACTCAGGGTGCTCAGTGCTTGGGGTGCTGGGTGCTCAGTACTCAGGGTGCTCAGTGCTTGGGGTGTTGGGTGCTCAGTCCTCAGGGTGCTGGGTGCTCAGTACTCAGGGTGCTGGGTTCTCAGTACTCAGGGTGCTCAGTGCTTGCGGTGCTGGGTGCTCAGTACTCAGGGTGCTGGGTGCTCAGTACTCAGGGTGCTGGGTGCTCAGTACTCAGGGTGCTGGGTGCTCAGTGCTCGGGGTGCTGGGTGCTCAGTGCTCGGGGTGCTGGGTGCTCAGTGCTCGGGGTGCTGGATGCTCAGTGCTCAGGGTGCTGGATGCTCAGTGCTCAGGGTGCTGGGTGCTCAGTGCTCAGGGTGCTGGGTGCTCAGTGCTCGGGGTGCTGGGTGCTCAGTGCTCGAGGTGCTCAGTACTCAGGGTGCTGCGTGTTCAGTGCTCAGGGTGCTGGATGCTCAGTACTCAGGGTGCTGGGTGCTCAGTACACAGGGGGCTGGGTGCTCAGTACTCGGCTGCTGGGTGCTCAGTGATCAGGGTGCTGGGTGCTCAGTGCTCGGGGTGCTGGGTGCTCAGTGCTCAGTACTCAGGGTGCTGGGTGCTCAGTGCTCGGGATGCTGGATGCTCAGTGCTCAGTACTCAGGGTGCTGGGTGCTCAGTGCTCGGGGTGCTGGGTGCTCAGTACTCAGCGTGCTGGGTGTTCAGTACTCAGGGAGCTGGGTGCTCAGTGCTCAGGGTGCTGGGTGCTCAGTTCTCGGGGTGCTGGGTGCTCAGTGCTCAGTACTCAGGGTGCTGGGTGCTCAGTGCTCAGGGTGCTGCGTGCTCAGTACTCGGGGTGCTGGGTGCTCAGTGCTCAGGGTGCTGGGTGCTCAGTGCTCAGGGTGCTGGGTGCTCAGTACTCAGTGCTCAGGATGCTGGGTGCTCAGTGCTCGGGCTGCTGGGTGCTCAGTGCTCAGGGTGCTGGGTGCTCAGTACTCAGGGTGCTGGGTTCTCAGTACTCAGGGTGCTGGGTGCACAGTGCTAGGGGTGCTGGGTGCTCAGTGCTCGGGGTCTGGGTGCTCAGTACTCAGGGTGCTGGGTGCTCAGTACTCAGGGTGCTGGGTGCTCAGTGCTCAGGGTGCTGGGTGCTCAGTGCTCTGGGTGCTGGGTGCTCAGTGCTCAGGGTGCTCATTGCTCAGGGTGCTGGGTGCTCAGTACTCAGGGTGCTGGGTGCTCAGTGCTCAGGGTGCTCGGTGATCGGGGCGCTGGGTGCTCAGTGCTCGGGGTGCTCGGAGCTCAGTACTCAGGGTGCTGGGTGCTCAGTGCTCGGGGTGCTCGGTGCTCAGTCCTCAGGGTGCTGGGTGCTCAGTGCTCGGGGTGCTCGGTGCTCAATACGTTGGGTGCTCACTACTCAGGGTGCTGTGTGCTCAGTGCTCGGGGTGCTGGGTGCTCAGTACTCAGGGTGCTGGGTGCTCACTACTCGGGGTGCTGGGTGCTCAGTACTCAGGGTGCTCGGTGCTCAGTACTCAGGGTGCTGGGTGCTCAGTACTCGGCTGCTGGGTGGTCATTGCTCAGGGTGCTGGGTGCTCAGTGCTCAGTACTCAGGGTGCTGGGTGCTCAGTGCTCGGGTTGCTGGGTGCTCAGTGCTCAGTACTCAGGGTGCTGGGTGCTCAGTGCTCGGGGTGCTGGGTCCTCAGTACTCAGCGTGCTGGGTGTTCAGTACTCAGGGAGATGGGTGCTCAGTGCTCAGGGTGCTGGGTGCTCAGTTCTCGGGTAGCTCGGTGCTCAGTACTCAGTGCTCAGGGTGCTCAGTGCTCAGTGCTAAGGGTGCTGGGTGTTCAGTACTCAGGGTGCTGGGTGCTCAGTACTCGTGGTGCTGGGTGCTCAGTACTCAGGGTGCTGGGTGCTCAGTGCACAGGGTGCTGGGTGCTCAGTACTCGGGTGCTGGGTGCTCAGTGCTCAGGGTGCTGGGTGCTCAGTGCTCGGGGTGCTGGGTGCTCAGTGCTCAGTACTCAGGGTGCTGGGTGCAAAGTGCTCGGGGTGCTGGGTGCTCAGTGCTCAGTACTCAGGGTGCTGGGTGCTCAGTGCTCAGGGTGCAGTGTGCTCAGTGCTCAGGGTGCTGGGTGCTCAGTGCTCGGTGTGCTGGGTGCTCAGTGCTCAGTACTCAGGGTGCTGGGTGCTCAGTGCTCGGGGTGCTGGGTGCTCAGTGCTCAGTACTCAGGGTGTTGGGTGCTCAGTGCTCAGGGTGCTGAGTGTTCAGTGCTCGGGGTGCTGGGTGCTCAGTACTCAGGGTGCTGGGTGCTCAGTACTCCGGGTGCTGGGTGCTCAGTTCTCGGGGTGCTCGGTGCTCAGTACTCAGTGCTCAGGGTGCTCAGTGCTCAGTGCTCAGGGTGCTGGGTGTTCAGTACTCAGGGTGATGGGTGCTCAGTACTCAGGGTGCTGGGTGCTCAGTGCTCAGGGTGCTGGGTGCTCAGTACTCGGGGTGCTCGGTGCTCAGTGCTCTGGGTGCTGGGTGAACAGTACTCAGGGTGCTGGGTGCTCAGTGCTCAGGGTGCTCGGTGCTCAGTACTCGGGGTGCTGGGTGTTCATTCTCGGGGTGCTGGGTGCTCAGTGCTCTTGGTGCTGGGTGCTCAGTACTCAGGGTGCTGGGTGCTCAGTGCTCAGGGTGCTGGGTGCTCAGTGCTCGGGGTGCTGGGTGCTCAGTACTCAGGGTGCTGGGTGCTAAGTGCTCAGGGTGCTGGGTGCTCAGTGCTCAGGGCGCTGGGTGCTCAGTGCTCGGGGTGCTCGGAGCTCAGTACTCAGGGTGCTGGGTGCTCAGTGCTGGGGGTGATCGGTGCTCAGTACTCAGGGTGCTGGGTGCTCAGTGCTCGAGGTGCTCGGTGCTCAGTACGTTGGGTGCTCACTACTCAGGGTGCTGGGTGCTCAGTGCTCGGGGTGATCGGTGCTCAGTACTCAGGGTGCTGGGTGCTCAGTGCTCGGGGTGCTCGGAGCTCAGTACTCAGGGTGCTGGGTGCTCAGTGCTGGGGATGATCGGTGCTCAGTACTCAGGGTGCTGGGTGCTCAGTGCTCGGGGTGCTCGGTGCTCAGTACGTTGGGTGCTCACTACTCAGGGTGCTGGGTGCTCAGTTCTCAGGGTGCTGGGTGCTCAGTACTCAGGGTGCTGGGTGCTCAGTACTCAGGGTGCTCAGTGCTTGGGGTGTTGGGTGCTCAGTACTCAGGGTGCTGGGTGCTCAGTGCTCAGGGTGCTGGGTGCTCAGTACTCAGGGTGCTGGGTGCTCAGTACTCGGGTGCTGGGTGCTCAGTGCTCAGGGTGCTGGGTGCTCAGTGCTCGGGGTGCTGGGTGCTCAGTGCTCAGTACTCAGGGTGCTGGGTGCAAAGTGCTCGGGGTGCTGGGTGCTCAGTGCTCAGTACTCAGGGTGCTGGGTGCTCAGTGCTCGGGGTGCAGTGTGCTCAGTGCTCAGGGTGCTGGGTGCTCAGTGCTCGGGGTGCTGGGTGCTCAGTGCTCAGTACTCAGGGTGCTGGGTGCTCAGTGCTCGGGGTGCTGGGTGCTCAGTGCTCAGTACTCAGGGTGCTGGGTGCTCAGTGCTCAGGGTGCTGAGTGTTCAGTGCTCGGGGTGCTGGGTGCTCAGTACTCAGGGTGCTGGGTGCTCAGTACTCCGGGTGCTGGGTGCTCAGTTCTCGGGGTGCTCGGTGCTCAGTACTCAGTGCTCAGGGTGCTCAGTGCTCAGTGCTCAGGGTGCTGGGTGTTCAGTACTCAGGGTCCTAGGTGCTCAGTACTCAGGGTGCTGGGTGCTCAGTGCTCAGGGTGCTGGGTGCTCAGTACTCAGGGTGCTGGGTGTTCAGTGCTCAGGGTGCTGGGTGCTCAGTACTCAGGGTGCTGGGTGCTCAGGGCTCAGCGTGCTGGGTGCTCAGTTCTCAGGGTGCTGGGAGCTCAGTGCTCAGGGTGATCGGTGCTCAGTACTCAGGGTGCTCATTACTCAGGGTGCTGGGTGCTCAGTGCTCAGGGTGCTGGGTGCTCAGTACTCAGGGTGCTTGGTGCTCAGTGCTCGGGGTTCTGTGTGCTCAGTGCTCAGGGTGATCGGTGCTCAGTACTCAGGGTGCTGGGTGCTCAGTGCTCAGGGTGCTGGGTGCTCAGTCCTCAGGGTGCTCAGTGCTCAGGGTGCTGGGTGCTCAGTGCTCGGGGTGCTCGGTGCTCAGTACTCAGTGCTCAGGGTGCTCAGTGCTCAGTGCTAAGGGTGCTGGGTGTTCAGTACTCAGGGTGCTGGGTGCTCAGTACTCGTGGTGCTGGGTGCTCAGTACTCAGGGTGCTGGGTGCTCAGTGCACAGGGTGCTGGGTGCTCAGTACTCGGGTGCTGGGTGCTCAGTGCTCAGGGTGCTGGGTGCTCAGTGCTCGGGGTGCTGGGTGCTCAGTGCTCAGTACTCAGGGTGCTGGGTGCAAAGTGCTCGGGGTGCTGGGTGCTCAGTGCTCAGTACTCAGGGTGCTGGGTGCTCAGTGCTCAGGGTGCAGTGTGCAGAGTGCTCAGGGTGCTGGGTGCTCAGTGCTCGGGGTGCTGGGTGCTCAGTGCTCAGTACTCAGGGTGCTGGGTGCTCAGTGCTCGGGGTGCTGGGTGCTCAGTGCTCAGTACTCAGGGTGTTGGGTGCTCAGTGCTCAGGGTGCTGAGTGTTCAGTGCTCGGGGTGCTGGGTGCTCAGTACTCAGGGTGCTGGGTGCTCAGTACTCCGGGTGCTGGGTGCTCAGTTCTCGGGGTGCTCGGTGCTCAGTACTCAGTGCTCAGGGTGCTCAGTGCTCAGTGCTCAGGGTGCTGGGTGTTCAGTACTCAGGGTGATGGGTGCTCAGTACTCAGGGTGCTGGGTGCTCAGTGCTCAGGGTGCTGGGTGCTCAGTACTCGGGGTGCTCGGTGCTCAGTGCTCTGGGGGCTGGGTGAACAGTACTCAGGGTGCTGGGTGCTCAGTGCTCAAGGTGCTCGGTGCTCAGTACTCGGGGTGCTGGGTGTTCATTCTCGGGGTGCTGGGTGCTCAGTGCTCTTGGTGCTGGGTGCTCAGTACTCAGGGTGCTGGGTGCTCAGTGCTCAGGGTGCTGGGTGCTCAGTGCTCGGGGTGCTGGGTGCTCAGTACTCAGGGTGCTGGGTGCTAAGTGCTCAGGGTGCTGGGTGCTCAGTGCTCGGGGCGCTGGGTGCTCAGTGCTCGGGGTGCTCGGAGCTCAGTACTCAGGGTGCTGGGTGCTCAGTGCTGGGGGTGATCGGTGCTCAGTACTCAGGGTGCTGGGTGCTCAGTGCTCGGGGTGCTCGGTGCTCAGTACGTTGGGTGCTCACTACTCAGGGTGCTGGGTGCTCAGTTCTCAGGGTGCTGGGTGCTCAGTACTCAGGGTGCTGGGTGCTCAGTACTCAGGGTGCTCAGTGCTTGGGGTGTTGGGTGCTCAGTACTCAGGGTGCTGGGTGCTCAGTGCTCAGGGTGCTGGGTGCTCAGTACTCAGGGTGCTGGGTGCTCAGTACTCGGGTGCTGGGTGCTCAGTGCTCAGGGTGCTGGGTGCTCAGTGCTCGGGGTGCTGGGTGCTCAGTGCTCAGTACTCAGGGTGCTGGGTGCAAAGTGCTCGGGGTGCTGGGTGCTCAGTGCTCAGTACTCAGGGTGCTGGGTGCTCAGTGCTCGGGGTGCAGTGTGCTCAGTGCTCAGGGTGCTGGGTGCTCAGTGCTCGGGGTGCTGGGTGCCCAGTGCTCAGTACTCAGGGTGCTGGGTGCTCAGTGCTCGGGGTGCTGGGTGCTCAGTGCTCAGTACTCAGGGTGCTGGGTGCTCAGTGCTCAGGGTGCTGAGTGTTCAGTGCTCGGGGTGCTGGGTGCTCAGTACTCAGGGTGCTGGGTGCTCAGTACTCCGGGTGCTGGGTGCTCAGTTCTCGGGGTGCTCGGTGCTCAGTACTCAGTGCTCAGGGTGCTCAGTGCTCAGTGCTAAAGGTGCTGGGTGTTCAGTACTCAGGGTGCTGGGTGCTCAGTACTCGTGGTGCTGGGTGCTCAGTACTCAGGGTGCTGGGTGCTCAGTGCACAGGGTGCTGGGTGCTCAGTACTCGGGTGCTGGGTGCTCAGTGCTCAGGGTGCTGGGTGCTCAGTGCTCGGGGTGCTGGGTGCTCAGTGCTCAGTACTCAGGGTGCTGGGTGCAAAGTGCTCGGGGTGCTGGGTGCTCAGTGCTCAGTACTCAGGGTGCTGGGTGCTCAGTGCTCAGGGTGCAGTGTGCTGAGTGCTCAGGGTGCTGGGTGCTCAGTGCTCGGGGTGCTGGGTGCTCAGTGCTCAGTACTCAGGGTGCTGGGTGCTCAGTGCTCGGGGTGCTGGGTGCTCAGTGCTCAGTACTCAGGGTGTTGGGTGCTCAGTGCTCAGGGTGCTGAGTGTTCAGTGCTCGGGGTGCTGGGTGCTCAGTACTCAGGGTGCTGGGTGCTCAGTACTCCGGGTGCTGGGTGCTCAGTTCTCGGGGTGCTCGGTGCTCAGTACTCAGTGCTCAGGGTGCTCAGTGCTCAGTGCTCAGGGTGCTGGGTGTTCAGTACTCAGGGTGATGGGTGCTCAGTACTCAGGGTGCTGGGTGCTCAGTGCTCAGGGTGCTGGGTGCTCAGTACTCGGGGTGCTCGGTGCTCAGTGCTCTGGGTGCTGGGTGAACAGTACTCAGGGTGCTGGGTGCTCAGTGCTCAAGGTGCTCGGTGCTCAGTACTCGGGGTGCTGGGTGTTCATTCTCGGGGTGCTGGGTGCTCAGTGCTCTTGGTGCTGGGTGCTCAGTACTCAGGGTGCTGGGTGCTCAGTGCTCAGGGTGCTGGGTGCTCAGTGCTCGGGGTGCTGGGTGCTCAGTACTCAGGGTGCTGGGTGCTAAGTGCTCAGGGTGCTGGGTGCTCAGTGCTCGGGGCGCTGGGTGCTCAGTGCTCGGGGTGCTCGGAGCTCAGTACTCAGGGTGCTGGGTGCTCAGTGCTGGGGGTGATCGGTGCTCAGTACTCAGGGTGCTGGGTGCTCAGTGCTCGGGGTGCTCGGTGCTCAGTACGTTGGGTGCTCACTACTCAGGGTGCTGGGTGCTCAGTTCTCAGGGTGCTGGGTGCTCAGTACTCAGGGTGCTGGGTGCTCAGTACTCAGGGTGCTCAGTGCTTGGGGTTTTGGGTGCTCAGTACTCAGGGTGCTGGGTGCTCAGTGCTCAGGGTGCTGGGTGCTCAGTACTCAGGGTGCTGGGTGCTCAGTACTCGGGTGCTGGGTGCTCAGTGCTCAGGGTGCTGGGTGCTCAGTGCTCGGGGTGCTGGGTGCTCAGTGCTCAGTACTCAGGGTGCTGGGTGCAAAGTGCTCGGGGTGCTGGGTGCTCAGTGCTCAGTACTCAGGGTGCTGGGTGCTCAGTGCTCGGGGTGCAGTGTGCTCAGTGCTCAGGGTGCTGGGTGCTCAGTGCTCGGGGTGCTGGGTGCTTAGTGCTCAGTACTCAGGGTGCTGGGTGCTCAGTGCTCGGGGTGCTGGGTGCTCAGTGCTCAGTACTCAGGGTGCTGGGTGCTCAGTGCTCAGGGTGCTGAGTGTTCAGTGCTCGGGGTGCTGGGTGCTCAGTACTCAGGGTGCTGGGTGCTCAGTACTCCGGGTGCTGGGTGCTCAGTTCTCGGGGTGCTCGGTGCTCAGTACTCAGTGCTCAGGGTGCTCAGTGCTCAGTGCTCAGGGTGCTGGGTGTTCAGTACTCAGGGTCCTGGGTGCTCAGTACTCAGGGTGCTGGGTGCTCAGTGCTCAGGGTGCTGGGTGCTCAGTACTCAGGGTACTGGGTGTTCAGTGCTCAGGGTGCTGGGTGCTCAGTACTCAGGGTGCTGGGTGCTCAGGGCTCAGCGTGCTGGGTGCTCAGTTCTCAGGGTGCTGGGAGCTCAGTGCTCAGGGTGATCGGTGCTCAGTACTCAGGGTGCTCATTACTCAGGGTGCTGGGTGCTCAGTGCTCAGGGTGCTGGGTGCTCAGTACTCAGGGTGCTTGGTGCTCAGTGCTCGGGGTTCTGTGTGCTCAGTGCTCAGGGTGATCGGTGCTCAGTACTCAGGGTGCTGGGTGCTCAGTGCTCAGGGTGCTGGGTGCTCAGTCCTCAGGGTGCTCAGTGCTCAGGGTGCTGGGTGCTCAGTGCTCGGGGTGCTCGGTGCTCAGTACTCAGGGTGCTGAGTGCTCAGTACTCAGGGTGCTGGGTGCTCAGTACTCAGGGTGCTGGGTGCTCAGTGCTCAGGGTGCTGGGTGATCAGTGCTCAGGGTGCTGGGTGCTCAGTGCTCAGGTTGCTGGGTGCTCAGTGCTCGGGGTGCTGGGTGCTCAGTGCTCAGGGTGCTCGGTGCTCAGTACTCTGGGTGCTGGGTGTTCAGTACTCAGGGTGCTGGGTGCTCAGTGCTCAGGGTGCTGGCTGCCCAGTACTCGGGTGCTGGGTGCTCAGTGCTCAGGGTGCTGGGTGCTCAGTGCTCGGGGTGCTGGGTGCTCAGTGCTCAGTACTCAGGGTGCTGGGTGCTCAGTGCTCGGGGTGCAGGTTGCTCAGTGCTCAGGGTGCTGGGTGCTCAGTGCTCGGGGTGCTGGGTGCTCAGTGCTCAGTACTCAGGGTGCTGGGTGCTCAGTGCTCGGGGTGCTGGGTGCTCAGTGCTCAGTACTCAGGGTGCTGGGTGCTCAGTGCTCAGGGTGCTGGGTGCTCAGTGCTCGGGGTGCTGGGTGCTCAGTACTCAGGGTGCTGGGTGCTCAGTACTCCGGGTGCTGGGTGCTCAGTTCTCGGGGTGCTCGGTGCTCAGTATTCAGTGCTCAGGGTGCTCAGTGCTCAGTGCTCAGGGTGCTGGGTGTTCAGTACTCAGGGTGCTGGGTGCTCAGTACTCAGGGTGCTGGGTGCTCAGTGTTCAGGGTGCTGGGTGCTCAGTACTCGGGGTGCTCGGTGCTCAGTGCTCAGGGTGCTGGGTGCTCAGTACTCAGGGTGCTGGGTGCTCAGTGCTCAGGGTGCTCGGTGCTCAGTACTCGGGGTGCTGGGTGCTCATTCTCGGGGTGCTGGGTGCTCAGTGCTCGGGGTGCTTGGTGCTCAGTACTCAGGGTGCTGGGTGCTCAGTGCTCAAGTTGCTGGGTGCTCAGTACTCAGGGTGCTGGGTGCTCAGTGCTCAGGGTGCTGGGTGCTCAGTACTCAGGGTTCTGGGTGCTCAGTGCTCAGCGTGCTGGGTGCTCAGTACTCAGGGTGCTGGGAGCTCAGTGCTCAGGGTGATGGGTGCTCAGTACTCAGGGTGCTCATTACTCAGGGTGCTGGGTGCTCAGTGCTCGGGGTGCTGGGTGCTCAGTACTCAGGGTGCTGGGTGCTCAGTGCTCGGGGTTCTGGGTGCTCAGTGCTCAGGGTGATCGGTGCTCAGTACTCAGGGTGCTGGGTGCTCAGTGCTCAGGGTGCTCGGTGCTCAGTGCTCAGGGTGCTGGGTGCTCAGTACTCGGGGTGCTGGGTGTTCAGTACTCAGGGTGCTGGGAGCTCAGTACTCGGGTGCTGGGTGCTCAGTGCTCAGGGTGCTCGGTGCTCAGTGCTCAGGGTGCTGGGTGCTCAGTACTCAGGGTGCTGGGTGCTCAGTGCTCAGGGTGCTGGGTGCTTAGTACTCGGGTGCTGGGTGCTCAGTGCTCGGGGTGCTGGGTGCTCAGTGCTCAGGGTGCTGGGTGCTCAGTGCTCGGGGTGCTGGGTGCTCAGTCTCGGGGTTCTGGGTGCTCAGTGCTCGAGGTGCTCAGTACTCAGGGTGCTGGGTGCTCAGTGCTCAGGGTGCTCGGTGCTCAGTGCTCAGGGTGCTGGGTGCTCAGTACTCGGGGTGCTGGGTGTTCAGTACTCAGGGTGCTGGGTGCTCAGTACTCGGGTGCTGGGTGCTCAGTGCTCAGGGTGCTGGGTGCTCAGTACTCAGGGTGCTGAATGCTCAGTGCTCAGGGTGCTGGATGCTCAGTGCTCAGGGTGCTGGGTGCTCAGTGCTCGGGCTGCTGGGTGCTCAGTGCTCAGGGTGCTGGATGCTCAGTGCTCAGGGTGCTGGGTGCTCAGTGCTCGGGGTGCTGGGTGCTCAGTCTCGGGGTTCTGGGTGCTCAGTGCTCGAGGTGCTCAGTACTCAGGGTGCTGCGTGTTCAGTGCTCAGGGTGCTGGGTGCTCAGTACTCGGGTGCTGGGTGCTCAGTGCTCAGGGTGCTGGGTGCTCAGTGCTCGGGGTGCTGGGTGCTCAGTACTCAGGGTGCTGGGTGCTCAGTGCTCGGGGTGCAGGGTGCTCAGTGCTCAGGGTGCTGGGTGCTCAGTGCTCGGGGTGCTGGGTGCTCAGTGCTCAGTACTCAGGGTGCTGGGTGCTCAGTGCTCGAGGTGCTGGGTGCTCAGTGCTCAGTACTCAGGGTGCTGGGTGCTCAGCGCTCAGGGTGCTGGGTGCTCAGTGCTCGGGGTGCTGGGTGCTCAGTACTCAGGGTGCTGGGTGCTCAGTACTCCGGGTTCTGGGTGCTCAGTTCTCGGGGTGCTCGGTGCTCAGTACTCAGTGCTCAGGGTGCTCAGTGCTCAGTGCTCAGGGTGCTGGGTGTTCAGTACTCAGGGTGCTGGGTGCTCAGTACTCAGGGTGCTGGGTGCTCAGTGCTCAGGGTGCTGGGTGCTCAGTGCTCGGGGTGCTGGGTGCTCAGTGCTCAGTACTCAGGGTGCTGGGTGCAAAGTGCTCGGGGTGCTGGGTGCTCAGTACTCAGGGTGCTGGGTGCTCAGTGCTCAGGGTGCAGTGTGCTCAGTGCTCAGGGTGCTGGGTGCTCAGTGCTCGGGGTGCTGGGTGCTCAGTGCTCAGTACTCAGGGTGCTGGCTGCTCAGTGCTCGGGGTGCTGGGTGCTCAGTGCTCAGTACTCAGGGTGCTGGGTGCTCAGTGCTCAGGGTGCTGAGTGTTCAGTACTCGGGGTGCTGGGTGCTCAGTACTCAGGGTGCTGGGTGCTCAGTACTCCGGGTGCTGGGTGCTCAGTTCTCGGGGTGCTCGGTGCTCAGTACTCAGTGCTCAGGGTGCTCAGTGCTCAGTGCTCAGGGTGCTGGGTGTTCAGTACTCAGGGTGCTGGGTGCTCAGTACTCAGGGTGCTGGGTGCTCAGTGCTCAGGGTGCTGGGTGCTCAGTACTCGGGGTGCTCGGTGCTCAGTGCTCAGGGTGCTGGGTGAACAGTACTCAGGGTGCTGGGTGCTCAGTGCTCAGGGTGCTCGGTGCTCAGTACTCGGGGTGCTGGGTGTTCATTCTCGGGGTGCTGGGTGCTCAGTGCTCTTGGTGCTGGGTGCTCAGTACTCAGGGTGCTGGGTGCTCAGTGCTCAGGGTGCTGGGTGCTCAGTACTCAGGGTGCTGGGTGTTCAGTGCTCAGGGTGCTGGGTGCTCAGTACTCAGGGTGCTGGGCGCTCAGTGCTCAGCGTGCTGGGTGCTCAGTTCTCAGGGTGCTGGGAGCTCAGTGCTCAGGGTGATCGGTGCTCAGTACTCAGGGTGCTCATTACTCAGGGTGCTGGGTGCTCAGTGCTCAGGGTGCTGGGTGTTCAGTACTCAGGGTGCTGGGTGCTCAGTACTCAGGGTGCTGGGTGCTCAGTGCTCAGGGTGCTGGGTGCTCAGTACTCGGGGTGCTCGGTGCTCAGTGCTCAGGGTGATGGGTGAACAGTACTCAGGGTGCTGGGTGCTCAGTGCTCAGGGTGCTCGGTGCTCAGTACTCGGGGTGCTGGGTGCTCATTCTCGGGGTGCTGGGTGCTCAGTGCTCTTGGTGCTGGGTGCTCAGTACTCAGGGTGCTGGGTGCTCAGTGCTCAGGGTGCTGGGTGCTCAGTACTCAGGGTGCTGGGTGTTCAGTGCTCAGGGTGCTGGGTGTTCAGTACTCAGGGTGCTGGGTGCTCAGTGCTCAGCGTGCTTGGTGCTCAGTACTCAGGGTGCTGGGAGCTCAGTGCTCAGGGTGATCGGTGCTCAGTACACAGGGTGCTCATTACTCAGGGTGCTGGGTGCTCAGTGCTCGGGGTGCTGGGTGCTCAGTACTCAGGGTGCTGGGTGCTCAGTGCTCGGGGTTCTGGGTGCTCAGTGCTCAGGGTGATCGGTGCTCAGTACTCAGGGTGCTGGGTGCTCAGTGCTCAGGGTGCTGGGTGCTCAGTCCTCAGGGTGCTCAGTGCTCAGGGTGCTGGGTGCTCAGTGCTCGGGGTGCTCGGTGCTCAGTACTCAGGGTGCTGAGTGCTCAGTACTCAGGGTGCTGGGTGCTCAGTACTCATGGTGCTGGGTGCTCAGTGCTCAGGGTGCTGGGTGATCAGTGCTCAGGGTGCTGGGTGCTCAGTGCTCAGGGTGCTGGGTGCTCAGTGCTCGGGGTGCTGGGTGCTCAGTACTCAGGGTGCTGGGTGCTAAGTGCTCAGGGTGCTGGGTGCTCAGTGCTCGGGGCGCTGGGTGCTCAGTGCTCGGGGTGCTCGGAGCTCAGTACTCAGGGTGCTGGGTGCTCAGTGCTGGGGGTGATCGGTGCTCAGAACTCAGGGTGCTGGGTGCTCAGTGCTCGGGGTGCTCGGTGCTCAGTACGTTGGGTGCTCACTACTCAGGATGCTGGGTGCTCAGTGCTCGGGGTGATCGGTGCTCAGTACTCAGGGTGCTGGGTGCTTAGTGCTCGGGGTGCTCGGTGCTCAGTACGTTGGGTGCTCACTACTCAGGGTGCTGGGTGCTCAGTGCTCAGGGTGCTGGGTGCTCAGTGCTCAGGGTGCTCGGTGCTCAGTGCTCAGGGTGCTGGGTGCTCAGTACTCAGGGTGCTCAGTGCTCAGGGTGCTGGGTGCTCAGTGCTCGGGGTGCTGGGTGCTCAGTTCTCAGGGTGCTGGGTGCTCAGTACTCAGGGTGCTGGGTGCTCCGTACTCAGGGTGCTCAGTGCTTGGGGTGCTGGGTGCTCCGTACACAGGGTGCTCTGTGCTTGGGGTGTTGGGTGCTCAGTACTCAGGGTGCTGGGTGCTCAGTGCTCAGGGTGCTGGGTGCTCAGTACTCAGGGTGCTGGCTGCTCAGTACTCAGGGTGCTGGGTGTTCAGTACTCAGGGTGCTGGGTGCTCAGTACTCGGGGTGCTGGGTGTTCAGTACTCAGGGTGCTGGGTGCTCAGTGCTCAGGGTGCTGGGTGCTCAGTAGTCAGGGTGCTGGGTGCTCAGTACTCAGGGTGCTGGGTGCTCAGTTCTCGTTGTGCTCGGTGCTCAGTACTCAGTGCTCAGGGTGCTCAGTGCTCAGTGCTCAGGGTGCTGGGTGTTCAGTACTCAGGGTGCTGGGTGCTCAGTACTCAGGGTGCTGGGTGCTCAGTGCTCAGGGTGCTGGGTGCTCAGTACTCGGGGTGCTCGGTGCTCAGTGCTCAGGGTGCTGGGTGCTCAGTACTCAGGGTGCTGGGTGCTCAGTGCTCAGGGTGCTCGGTGCTCAATACTCGGGGTGCTGGCTGCTCATTCTCAGGGTGCTGGGTGCTCAGTGCTCGGGGTGCTGGGTGCTCAGTACTCAGGGTGCTGGGTGCTCAGTGCTCAGGGTGCTGGGTGCTCAGTACTCAGGGTGCTGGGTGCTCAGTGCTCAGGGTGCTGGGTGCTCAGTACTCAGGGTGCTGGGTGCTCAGTGCTCAGCGTGCTGGGTGCTCAGTACTCAGGGTGCTGGGAGCTCAGTGCTCAGGGTGATCGGTGCTCAGTACTCAGGGTGCTCATTACTCAGGGTGCTGGGTGCTCAGTGCTCGGGGTGCTGGGTGCTCAGTACTCAGGGTGCTGGGTGCTCAGTGCTCGGGGTTCTGGGTTCTCAGTGCTCAGGGTGATCGGTGCTCAGTACTCAGGGTGCTGGGTGCTCAGTGCTCAGGGTGCTCGGTGCTCAGTGCTCAGGGTGCTGGGTGCTCAGTACTCGGGGTGCTGGGTGTTCAGTACTCAGGGTGCTGGGTGCTCAGTACTCGGGGTGCTGGGTGTTCAGTACTCAGGGTGCTGGGTGCTCAGTGCTCAGGGTGCTGGGTGCCCAGTACTCGGGTGCTGGGTGCTCAGTGCTCAGGGTGCTGGGTGCTCAGTGCTCGGGGTGCTGGGTGCTCAGTGCTCAGTACTCAGGGTGCTGGGTGCTCAGTGCTCGGGGTGCAGGGTGCTCAGTGCTCAGGGTGCTGGGTGCTCAGTGCTCGGGGTGCTGGGTGCTCAGTGCTCAGTACTCAGGGTGCTGGGTGCTCAGTGCTCGGGGTGCTGGGTGCTCAGTGCTCAGAACTCAGGGTGCTGGGTGCTCAGTGCTCAGGGTGCTGGGTGCTCAGTGCTCGGGGTGCTGGGTGCTCAGTACTCAGGGTGCTGGGTGCTCAGTACACCGGGTGCTGGGTGCTCAGTTCTCGGGGTGCTCGTTGCTCAGTATTCAGTGCTCAGGGTGCCCAGTGCTCAGTGCTCAGGGTGCTGGGTGTTCAGTACTCAGGGTGCTGGGTGCTCAGTTCTCGGGGTGCTCGGTGCTCAGTATTCAGTGCTCAGGGTGCCCAGTGCTCAGTGCTCAGGGTGCTGGGTGTTCAGTACTCAGGGTGCTGGGTGCTCAGTACTCAGGGTGCTGGGTGCTCAGTGCTCAGGGTGCTCGGTGCTCAGTACTCGGGGTGCTGGGTGCTCATTCTCGGGGTGCTGGGTGCTCAGTGCTCGGGGTGCTGGGTCCTCAGTACTCAGGGTGCTGGGTGCTCAGTGCTCAGGGTGCTGGGTGCTCAGTACTCAGGGTGCTGGGTGCTCAGTGCTCAGGGTGCTGGGTGCTCAGTATTCAGGGTGCTGGGTGCTCAGTGCTCAGCGTGCTGGGTGCTCAGTACTCAGGGTGCTGGGAGCTCAGTGCTCAGGGTGAAGGGTGCTCAGTACTCAGGGTGCTCATTACTCAGGGTGCTGGGTGCTCAGTGCTCGGGGTGCTGGGTGCTCAGTACTCAGGGTGCTGGGTGCTCAGTGCTCGGGGTTCTGGGTGCTCAGTGCTCAGGGTGATCGGTGCTCAGTACTCAGGGTGCTGGGTGCTCAGTGCTCAGGGTGCTCGGTGCTCAGTGCTTAGGGTGCTGGGTGCTCAGTACTCGGGGTGCTGGGTGTTCAGTACTCAGGGTGCTGGTTGCTCAGTACTCGGGTGCTGGGTGCTCAGTGCTCAGGGTGCTCGGTGCTCAGTGCTCAGGTTGCTGGGTGCTCAGTACTCAGGGTGCTGGGTGCTCAGTGCTCAGGGTGCTGGGTGCTCAGTACTCGGGTGCTGGGTGCTCAGTGCTCAGGGTGCTGGGTGCTCAGTGCTCGGGGTGCTGGGTGCTCAGTGCTCAGTACTCAGGGTGCTGGGTGCTCAGTGCTCGGGGTGCTGGGTGCTCAGTGCACAGTATTCAGGGTGCTGGGTGCTCAGTGCTCGGGGTGCAGGGTGCTCAGTGCTCAGGGTGCTGGGTGCTCAGTGCTCGGGGTGCTGGGTGCTCAGTGCTCAGTACTCAGGGTGCTGGGTGCTCAGTGCTCGGGGTGCTGGGTGCTCAGTGCTCAGTACTCAGGGTGCTGGGTGCTCAGTGCTCAGTGTGCTGGGTGCTCAGTGCTCGGGGTGCTGGGTGCTCAGTACTCAGGGTGCTGGGTGCTCAGTACTCCGGGTGCTGGGTGCTCAGTTCTCGGGGTGCTCGGTGCTCAGTACTCAGTGCTCAGGGTGCTCAGTGCTCAGTGCTCAGGGTGCTGGGTGTTCAGTACTCAGGGTGCTGGGTGCTCAGTACTCAGGGTGCTGGGTGCTCAGTGCTCAGGGTGCTGGGTGCTCAGTACTCCGGGTGCTCGGTGCCCAGTGCTCAGGGTGCTGGGTGCTCAGTACTCAGGGTGCTGGGTGCTCAGTTCTCAGGGTGCTCGGTGCTCAGTGCTCAGGGTGCTGGGTGCTCAGTACTCAGGGTGCTGGGTGCTCAGTACTCAGGGTGCTCATTACTCAGGGTGCTGGGGGCTCAGTGCTCGGGGTGCTGGGTGCTCAGTACTCAGGGTGCTGGGTGCTCAGTGCTCGGGGTTCTGGGTGCTCAGTGCTCAGGGTGCTGGGTGCTCAGTACTCAGGGTGCTCAGTGCTCAGGGTGCTGGTTGCTCAGTGCTCGGGGTGCTGGGTGCTCATTCCTCAGGGTGCTGGGTGCTCAGTACTCAGGGTGCTGGGTGCTCAGTACTCAGGGTGCTCAGTGCTTGGGGTGCTGGGTGCTCAGTACTCAGGGTGCTCAGTGCTTGGGGTGTTGGGTGCTCAGTCCTCAGGGTGCTGGCTGCTCAGTACTCAGGGTGCTGTGTGCTCAGTACTCAGGGTGCTCAGTGCTTGGGGTGCTGGGTGCTCAGTACTCAGGGTGCTCTGTGCTTGGGGTGTTGGGTGCTCAGTACTCAGGGTGCTGGGTGCTCAGTGCTCAGGGTGCTGGGTGCTCAGTACTCAGGGTGCAGGGTGCTCAGTACTCAGGGTGCTGGGTGCTCAGTGCTCGGGGTGCTGGGTGCTCAGTGCTCGGGGTGCTGGATGCTCAGTGCTCAGGGTGCTGGATGCTCAGCGCTCAGGGTGCTGGGTGCTCAGTGCTCTGGCTGCTGGGTGCTCAGTGCTCAGGGTGCTGGATGTTCAGTGCTCAGGGTGCTGGGTGCTCAGTGCTCGGGGTGCTGGGTGCTCAGTCTCGGGGTTCTGGGTGCTCAGTGCTCGAGGTGCTCAGTACTCAGGGTGCTGCGTGTTCAGTGCTCAGGGTGCTGGGTGCTCAGTACTCGGGTGCTGGGTGCTCAGTGCTCAGGGTGCTGGGTGCTCATTGCTCGGGGTGCTGGGTGCTCAGTGCTCAGTACTCAGGGTGCTGGGTGCTCAGTGCTCGGGGTGCAGGGTGCTCAGTGCTCAGGGTGCTGGGTGCTCAGTGCTCGGGGTGCTGGTGCTCAGTGCTCAGTACTCAGGGTGCTGGGTGCTCAGTGCTCGAGGTGCTGGGTGCTAAGTGCTCAGTACTCAGGGTGCTGGGTGCTCAGTGCTCAGGGTGCTGGGTGCTCAGTGCTCGGGGTGATGGGTGCTCAGTACTCAGGGTGCTGGGTGCTCAGTACTCCGGGTTCTGGGTGCTCAGTTCTCGTGGTGCTCGGTGTTCAGTACTCAGTGCTCAGGGTGCTCAGTGCTCAGTGCTCAGGGTGCTGGGTGTTCAGTACTCAGGGTGCTGGGTCCTCAGTACTCAGGGTGCTGGGTGCTCAGTGCTCAGGGTGCTGGGTGCTCAGTACTCGGGGTGCTCGGTGCTCAGTGCTCAGGGTGCTGGGTGCTCAGTACTCAGGGTGCTGGGTGCTCAGTGCTCAGGGTGCTCGGTGCTCAGTACTCGGGGTGCTGGGTGCTCATTCTCGGGGTGCTGGGTGCTCAGTGCTCGGGGTGCTGGGTGCTCAGTACTCAGGGTGCTGGGTGCTCAGTGCTCAGGGTGCTGGGTGCTCAGTACTCAGGGTGCTGGGTGCTCAGTGCTCAGGGTGCTGGGTGCTCAGTACTCAGGGTGCTGGGTGCTCAGTGCTCAGCGTGCTGGGTGCTCAGTACTCAGGGTCCTGGGAGCTCAGTGCTCAGGGTGATCGGTGCTCAGTACTCAGGGTGCTCATTACTCAGGGTGCTGGGTGCTCAGTGCTCGGGGTGCTGGGTGCTCAGTACTCAGGGTGCTGGGTGCTCAGTGCTCGGGGTTCTGGGTGCTCAGTGCTCAGGGTGATCGGTGCTCAGTACTCAGGGTGCTGGGTGCTCAGTGCTCAGGGTGCTCGGTGCTCAGTGCTCAGGGTGCTGGGTGCTCAGTACTCAGGGTGCTCAGTGCTCAGGGTGCTGGTTGCTCAGTGCTCGGGGTGCTGGGTGATCATTCCTCAGGGTGCTGGGTGCTCAGTACTCAGGGTGCTCAGTGCTTGGGGTGCTGGGTGCTCAGTACTCAGGGTGCTCAGTGCTTGGGGTGTTGGGTGCTCAGTCCTCAGGGTGCTGGGTGCTCAGTACTCAGGGTGCTGGGTGCTCAGTACTCAGGGTGCTCAGTGCTTGCGGTGCTGGGTGCTCAGTACTCAGGGTGCTCTGTGCTTGGGGTGTTGGGTGCTCATTACTCAGGGTGCTGGGTGCTCAGTGCTCAGGGTGCTGGGTGCTCAGTACTCAGGGTGCTGGGTGCTCAGTACTCAGGGTGCTGGGTGCTCAGTGCTCGGGGTGCTGGGTGCTCAGTGCTCGGGGTGCTGGGTGCTCAGTGCTCGGGGTGCTGGATGCTCATTGCTCAGGGTGCTGGATGCTCAGTGCTCAGGGTGCTGGGTGCTCAGTGCTCAGGGTGCTGGGTGCTCAGTGCTCGGGGTGCTGGGTGCTCAGTGCTCGAGGTGCTCAGTACTCAGGGTGCTGCGTGTTCAGTGCTCAGGGTGCTGGATGCTCAGTACTCAGGGTGCTGGGTGCTCAGTACTCAGGGGGCTGGGTGCTCAGTACTCGGCTGCTGGGTGCTCAGTGATCAGGGTGCTGGGTGCTCAGTGCTCGGGGTGCTGGGTGCTCAGTGCTCAGTACTCAGGGTGCTGGGTGCTCAGTGCTCGGGATGCTGGGTGCTCAGTGCTCAGTACTCAGGGTGCTGGGTGCTCAGTGCTCGGGGTGCTGGGTGCTCAGTACTCAGCGTGCTGGGTGTTCAGTACTCAGGGAGCTGGGTGCTCAGTGCTCAGGGTGCTGGGTGCTCAGTTCTCGGGGTGCTGGGTGCTCAGTGCTCAGTACTCAGGGTGCTGGGTGCTCAGTGCTCAGGGTGCTGCGTGCTCAGTACTCGGGGTGCTGGGTGCTCAGTGCTCAGGGTGCTGGGTGCTCAGTGCTCAGGGTGCTGGGTGCTCAGTACTCAGTGCTCAGGATGCTGGGTGCTCAGTGCTCGGGCTGCTGGGTGCTCAGTGCTCAGGGTGCTGGGTGCTCAGTACTCAGGGTGCTGGGTTCTCAGTACTAAGGGTGCTGGGTGCACAGTGCTAGGGGTGCTGGGTGCTCAGTGCTCGGGGTCTGGGTGCTCAGTACTCAGGGTGCTGGGTGCTCAGTACTCAGGGTGCTGGGTGCTCAGTGCTCAGGGTGCTGGGTGCTCAGTGCTCTGGGTGCTGGGTGCTCAGTGCTCAGGGTGCTCATTGCTCAGGGTGCTGGGTGCTCAGTACTCAGGGTGCTGGGTGCTCAGTGCTCAGGGTGCTCGGTGATCGGGGCGCTGGGTGCTCAGTGCTCGGGGTGCTCGGAGCTCAGTACTCAGGGTGCTGGGTGCTCAGTGCTCGGGGTGCTCGGTGCTCAGTACTCAGGGTGCTGGGTGCTCAGTGCTCGGGGTGCTCGGTGCTCAATACGTTGGGTGCTCACTACTCAGGGTGCTGGGTGCTCAGTGCTCGGGGTGCTGGGTGCTCAGTACTCAGGGTGCTGGGTGCTCACTACTCGGGGTGCTGGGTGCTCAGTACTCAGGGTGCTCGGTGCTCAGTACTCAGGGTGCTGGGTGCTCAGTACTCGGCTGCTGGGTGGTCAGTGCTCAGGGTGCAGTGTGCTCAGTACTCAGGGTGCTGGGTGCTCAGTACTCAGGGTGCTCAGTGCTTGGGGTGCTGGGTGCTCAGTACTCAGGGTGCTCAGTGCTTGGGGTGTTGGGTGCTCAGTCCTCAGGGTGCTGGGTGCTCAGTACTCAGGGTGCTGGGTGCTCAGTACTCAGGGTGCTCAGTGCTTGCGGTGCTGGGTGCTCAGTACTCAGGGTGCTCTGTGCTTGGGGTGTTGGGTGCTCAGTACTCGGGGTGCTGGGTGCTCAGTGCTCAGGGTGCTGGGTGCTCAGTACTCAGGGTGCTGGGTGCTCAGTACTCAGGGTGCTGGGTGCTCAGTGCTCGGGGTGCTGGGTGCTCAGTGCTCGGGGTGCTGGGTGCTCAGTGCTCGGGGTGCTGGATGCTCAGTGCTCAGGGTGCTGGATGCTCAGTGCTCAGGGTGCTGGGTGCTCAGTGCTCAGGGTGCTGGGTGCTCAGTGCTCGGGGTGCTGGGTGCTCAGTGCTCGAGTTGCTCAGTACTCAGGGTGCTGCGTGTTCAGTGCTCAGGGTGCTGGATGCTCAGTACTCAGGGTGCTGGGTGCTCAGTACTCAGGGGGCTGGGTGCTCAGTACTCGGCTGCTGGGTGCTCAGTGATCAGGGTGCTGGGTGCTCAGTGCTCGGGGTGCTGGGTGCTCAGTGCTCAGTACTCAGGGTGCTGGGTGCTCAGTGCTCGGGGTGCTGGGTGCTCAGTACTCAGCGTGCTGGGTGTTCAGTACTCAGGGAGCTGGGTGCTCAGTGCTCAGGGTGCTGGGTGCTCAGTTCTCGGGGTGCTGGGTGCTCAGTGCTCAGTACTCAGGGTGCTGGGTGCTCAGTGCTCAGGGTGCTGCGTGCTCAGTACTCGGGGTGCTGGGTGCTCAGTGCTCAGGGTGCTGGGTGCTCAGTGCTCAGGGTGCTGGGTGCTCAGTACTCAGTGCTGAGGATGCTGGGTGCTCAGTGCTCGGGCTGCTGGGTGCTCAGTGCTCAGGGTGCTGGGTGCTCAGTACTCAGGGTGCTGGGTTCTCAGTACTCAGGGTGCTGGGTGCACAGTGCTAGGGGTGCTGGGTGCTCAGTGCTCGGGGTCTGGGTGCTCAGTACTCAGGGTGCTGGGTGCTCAGTACTCAGGGTGCTGGGTGCTCAGTGCTCAGGGTGCTGGGTGCTCAGTGCTCTGGGTGCTGGGTGCTCAGTGCTCAGGGTGCTCATTGCTCAGGGTGCTGGGTGCTCAGTACTCTGGGTGCTGGGTGCTCAGTGCTCAGGGTGCTCGGTGATCGGGGCGCTGGGTGCTCAGTGCTCGGGGTGCTCGGAGCTCAGTACTCAGGGTGCTGGGTGCTCAGTGCTCGGGGTGCTCGGTGCTCAGTACTCAGGGTGCTGTGTGCTCAGTGCTCGGGGTGCTCGGTGCTCAGTACGTTGGGTGCTCACTACTCAGGGTGCTGGGTGCTCAGTACTCAGGGTGCTCGGTGCTCAGTACTCGGCTGCTGGGTGGTCAGTACTCGGCTGCTGGGTGGTCAGTGCTCAGGGTGCTGGGTGCTCAGTACTCAGGGTGCTCGGTGCTCAGTACTCAGGGTGCTGGGTGCTCAGTACTCGGCTGCTGGGTGGTCAGTGCTCAGGGTGCTGGGTGCTCAGTGCTCAGTACTCAGGGTGCTGGGTGCTCAGTGCTCGGGATGCTGGGTGCTCAGTGCTCAGTACTCTGGGTGCTGGGTGCTCAGTGCTCGGGGTGCTGGGTCCTCAGTACTCAGCGTGCTGGGTGTTCAGTACTCAGGGAGATGGGTGCTCAGTGCTCAGGGTGCTGGGTGCTCAGTTCTCGGGGTTCTCGGTGCTCAGTACTCAGTGCTCAGGGTGCTCAGTGCTCAGTGCTAAGGGTGCTGGGTGTTCAGTACTCAGGGTGCTGGGTGCTCAGTACTCGGGGTGCTGGGTGCTCAGTACTCGGGTGCTGGGTGCTCAGTGCTCAGGTTGCTGGGTGCTCAGTGCTCGGGGTGCTGGGTGCTCAGTGCTCAGTACTCAGGGTGCTGGGTGCAAAGTGCTCGGGGTGCTGGGTGCTCAGTGCTCAGTACTCAGGGTGCTGGGTGCTCAGTGCTCAGGGTGCTGGGTGCTCAGTGCTCAGTACTCAGGGTGTTGGGTGCTCAGTGCTCAGGGTGCTGAGTGTTCAGTGCTCGGGGTGCTGGGTGCTCAGTACTCAGGGTGCTGGGTGCTCAGTACTCCGGGTGCTGGGTGCTCAGTTCTCGGGGTGCTCGGTGCTCAGTACTCAGTGCTCAGGGTGCTCAGTGCTCAGTGCTCAGGGTGCTGGGTGTTCAGTACTCAGGGTGATGGGTGCTCAGTACTCAGGGTGCTGGGTGCTCAGTGCTCAGGGTGCTGGGTGCTCAGTACTCGGGGTGCTCGGTGCTCAGTGCTCAGGGTGCTGGGTGAACAGTACTCAGGGTGCTGGGTGCTCAGTGCTCAGGGTGCTCGGTGCTCAGTACTCGGGGTGCTGGGTGTTCATTCTCGGGGTGCCGGGTGCTCAGTGCTCTTGGTGCTGGGTGCTCAGTACTCAGGGTGCTGGGTGCTCAGTGCTCAGGGTGCTGGGTGCTCAGTACTCAGGGTGCTGGGTGTTCAGTGCTCAGGGTGCTGGGTGCTCAGTACTCAGGGTGCTGGGCGCTCAGTGCTCAGCGTGCTGGGTGCTCAGTTCTCAGGGTGCTGGGAGCTCAGTGCTCAGGGTGATCGGTGCTCAGTACTCAGGGTGCTCATTACTCAGGGTGCTGGGTGCTCAGTGCTCAGGGTGCTGGGTGCTCAGTACTCAGGGTGCTTGGTGCTCAGTGCTCGGGGTTCTGTGTGCTCAGTGCTCAGGGTGATCGGTGCTCAGTACTCAGGGTGCTGGGTGCTCAGTGCTCAGGGTGCTGGGTGCTCAGTCCTCAGGGTGCTCAGTGCTCAGGGTGCTGGGTGCTCAGTGCTCGGGGTGCTCGGGGCTCAGTACTCAGGGTGCTGAGTGCTCAGTACTCAGGGTGCTGGGTGCTCAGTACTCAGGGTGCTGGGTGCTCAGTGCTCAGGGTGCTGGGTGATCAGTGCTCAGGGTGCTGGGTGCTCAGTGCTCAGGGTGCTGGGTGCTCAGTGCTCGGGGTGCTGGGTGCTCAGTACTCAGGGTGCTGGGTGCTAAGTGCTCAGGGTGCTGGGTGCTCAGTGCTCGGGGCGCTGGGTGCTCAGTGCTCGGGGTGCTCGGAGCTCAGTACTCAGGGTGCTGGGTGCTCAGTGCTGGGGGTGATCGGTGCTCAGTACTCAGGGTGCTGGGTGCTCAGTGCTCGGGGTGCTCGGTGCTCAGTACGTTGGGTGCTCACTACTCAGGTTGCTGGGTGCTCAGTGCTCGGGGTGATCGGTGCTCAGTACTCAGGGTGCTGGGTGCTCAGTGCTCGGGGTGCTCGGTGCTCAGTACGTTGGGTGCTCACTACTCAGGGTGCTGGGTGCTCAGTTCTCAGGGTGCTGGGTGCTCAGTACTCAGGGTGCTGGGTGCTCAGTACTCAGGGTGCTCAGTGCTTGGGGTGTTGGGTGCTCAGTACTCAGGGTGCTGGGTGCTCAGTGCTCAGGGTGCTGGGTGCTCAGTACTCAGGGTGCTGGGTGCTCAGTACTCGGGTGCTGGGTGCTCAGTGCTCAGGGTGCTGGGTGCTCAGTGCTCGGGGTGCTGGGTGCTCAGTGCTCAGTACTCAGGGTGCTGGGTGCAAAGTGCTCGGGGTACTGGGTGCTCAGTGCTCAGTACTCAGGGTGCTGGGTGCTCAGTGCTCGGGGTGCAGTGTGCTCAGTGCTCAGGGTGCTGGGTGCTCAGTGCTCGGGGTGCTGGGTGCTCAGTGCTCAGTACTCAGGGTGCTGGGTGCTCAGTGCTCGGGGTGCTGGGTGCTCAGTGCTCAGTACTCAGGGTGCTGGGTGCTCAGTGCTCAGGGTGCTGAGTGTTCAGTGCTCGGGGTGCTGGGTGCTCAGTACTCAGGGTGCTGGGTGCTTAGTACTCCGGGTGCTGGGTGCTCAGTTCTCGGGGTGCTCGGTGCTCAGTACTCAGTGCTCAGGGTGCTCAGTGCTCAGTGCTCAGGGTGCTGGGTGTTCAGTACTCAGGGTCCTGGGTGCTCAGTACTCAGGGTGCTGGGTGCTCAGTGCTCAGGATGCTGGGTGCTCAGTACTCCGGGTGCTGGGTGCTCAGTTCTCGGGGTGCTCGGTGCTCAGTACTCAGTGCTCAGGGTGCTCAGTGCTCAGTACTCAGGGTGCTGGGTGCTCAGTACTCAGGGTGCTCAGTGCTTGGGGTGCTGGGTGCTCAGTACTCAGGGTGCTCAGTGCTTGGGGTGTTGGGTGCTCAGTCCTCAGGGTGCTGGGTGCTCAGTACTCAGGGTGCTGGGTTCTCAGTACTCAGGGTGCTCAGTGCTTGCGGTGCTGGGTGCTCAGTACTCAGGGTGCTCTGTGCTTGGGGTGTTGGGTGCTCAGTACTCAGGGTGCTGGGTGCTCAGTGCTCAGGGTGCTGGGTGCTCAGTACTCAGGGTGCTGGGTGCTCAGTACTCAGGGTGCTGGGTGCTCAGTGCTCGGGGTGCTGGGTGCTCAGTGCTCGGGGTGCTGGGTGCTCAGTGCTCGGGGTGCTGGATGCTCAGTGCTCAGGATGCTGGATGCTCAGTGCTCAGGGTGCTGGGTGCTCAGTGCTCAGGGTGCTGGGTGCTCAGTGCTCGGGGTGCTGGGTGCTCAGTGCTCGAGGTGCTCAGTACTCAGGGTGCTGCATGTTCAGTGCTCAGGGTGCTGGATGCTCAGTACTCAGGGTGCTGGGTGCTCAGTACACAGGGGGCTGGGTGCTCAGTACTCGGCTGCTGGGTGCTCAGTGATCAGGGTGCTGGGTGCTCAGTGCTCAGGGTGCTGGGTGCTCAGTGCTCAGTACTCAGGGTGCTGGGTGCTCAGTGCTCGGGATGCTGGATGCTCAGTGCTCAGTACTCAGGGTGCTGGGTGCTCAGTGCTCGGGGTGCTGGGTGCTCAGTACTCAGCGTGCTGGGTGTTCAGTACTCAGGGAGCTGGGTGCTCAGTGCTCAGGGTGCTGGGTGCTCAGTTCTCGGGGTGCTGGGTGCTCAGTGCTCAGTACTCAGGGTGCTGGGTGCTCAGTGCTCAGGGTGCTGCGTGCTCAGTACTCGGGGTGCTGGGTGCTCAGTGCTCAGGGTGCTGGGTGCTCAGTGCTCAGGGTGCTGGGTGCTCAGTACTCAGTGCTCAGGATGCTGGGTGCTCAGTGCTCGGGCTGCTGGGTGCTCAGTGCTCAGGGTGCTGGGTGCTCAGTACTCAGGGTGCTGGGTTCTCAGTACTCAGGGTGCTGGGTGCACAGTGCTAGGGGTGCTGGGTGCTCAGTGCTCGGGGTCTGGGTGCTCAGTACTCAGGGTGCTGGGTGCTCAGTACTCAGGGTGCTGGGTGCTCAGTGCTCAGGGTGCTGGGTGCTCAGTGCTCTGGGTGCTGGGTGCTCAGTGCTCAGGGTGCTCATTGCTCAGGGTGCTGGGTGCTCAGTACTCAGGGTGCTGGGTGCTCAGTGCTCAGGGTGCTCGGTGATCGGGGCGCTGGGTGCTCAGTGCTCGGGGTGCTCGGAGCTCAGTACTCAGGGTGCTGGGTGCTCAGTGCTCGGGGTGCTCGGTGCTCAGTACTCAGGGTGCTGGGTGCTCAGTGCTCGGGGTGCTCGGTGCTCAATACGTTGGGTGCTCACTACTCAGGGTGCTGGGTGCTCAGTGCTCGGGGTGCTGGGTGCTCAGTACTCAGGGTGCTGGGTGCTCACTACTCGGGGTGCTGGGTGCTCAGTACTCAGGGTGCTCGGTGCTCAGTACTCAGGGTGCTGGGTGCTCAGTACTCGGCTGCTGGGTGGTCATTGCTCAGGGTGCTTCGTGCTCAGTGCTCAGTACTCAGGGTGCTGGGTGCTCAGTGCTCGGGTTGCTGGGTGCTCAGTGCTCAGTACTCAGGGTGCTGGGTGCTCAGTGCTCGGGGTGCTGGGTCCTCAGTACTCAGCGTGCTGGGTGTTCAGTACTCAGGGAGATGGGTGCTCAGTGCTCAGGGTGCTGGGTGCTCAGTTCTCGGAGTGCTCGGTGCTCAGTACTCAGTGCTCAGGGTGCTCAGTGCTAAGGGTGCTGGGTGTTCAGTACTCAGGGTGCTGGGTGCTCAGTACTCGTGGTGCTGGGTGCTCAGTACTCAGGGTGCTGGGTGCTCAGTGCACAGGGTGCTGGGTGCTCAGTACTCGGGTGCTGGGTGCTCAGTGCTCAGGGTGCTGGGTGCTCAGTGCTCGGGGTGCTGGGTTCTCAGTGCTCAGTACTCAGGGTGCTGGGTGCAAAGTGCTCGGGGTGCTGGGTGCTCAGTGCTCAGTACTCAGGGTGCTGGGTGCTCAGTGCTCAGGGTGCTGGGTGCTCAGTGCTCGGGGTGCTGGGTGCTCAGTGCTCAGTACTCAGGGTGCTGGGTGCAAAGTGCTCGGGGTGCTGGGTGCTCAGTGCTCAGTACTCAGGGTGCTGGGTGCTCAGTGCTCAGGGTGCAGTGTGCTCAGTGCTCAGGGTGCTGGGTGCTCATTGCTCGGGGTGCTGGGTGCTCAGTGCTCAGTACTCAGGGTGCTGGGTGCTCAGTGCTCAAGGTGCTGGGTGCTCAGTGCTCAGTACTCAGGGTGTTGGGTGCTCAGTGCTCAGGGTGCTGAGTGTTCAGTGCTCGGGGTGCTGGGTGCTCAGTACTCAGGGTGCTGGGTGCTCAGTACTCCGGGTGCTGGGTGCTCAGTTCTCGGGGTGCTCGGTGCTCAGTACTCAGTGCTCAGGGTGCTCAGTGCTCAGTGCTCAGGGTGCTGGGTGTTCAGTACTCAGGGTGATGGGTGCTCAGTACTCAGGGTGCTGGGTGCTCAGTGCTCAGGGTGCTGGGTGCTCAGTACTCGGGGTGCTCGGTGCTCAGTGCTCAGGGTGCTGGGTGAACAGTACTCAGGGTGCTGGGTGCTCAGTGCTCAGGGTGCTCGGTGCTCAGTACTCGGGGTGCTGGGTGTTCATTCTCGGGGTGCCGGGTGCTCAGTGCTCTTGGTGCTGGGTGCTCAGTAGTCAGGGTGCTGGGTGCTCAGTGCTCAGGGTGCTGGGTGCTCAGTACTCAGGGTGCTGGGTGTTCAGTGCTCAGGGTGCTGGGTGCTCAGTACTCAGGGTGCTGGGCGCTCAGTGCTCAGCGTGCTGGGTGCTCAGTTCTCAGGGTGCTGGGAGCTCAGTGCTCAGGGTGATCGGTGCTCAGTACTCAGGGTGCTCATTACTCAGGTTGCTGGGTGCTCAGTGCTCAGGGTGCTGGGTGCTCAGTACTCAGGGTGCTTGGTGCTCAGTGCTGGCGGTTCTGTGTGCTCAGTGCTCAGGGTGATCGGTGCTCAGTACTCAGGGTGCTGGGTGCTCAGTGCTCAGGGTGCTGGGTGCTCAGTCCTCAGGGTGCTCAGTGCTCAGGGTGCTGGGAGCTCAGTGCTCGGGGTGCTCGGGGCTCAGTACTCAGGGTGCTGAGTGCTCAGTACTCAGGGTGCTGGGTGCTCAGTACTCAGGGTGCTGGGTGCTCAGTGCTCAGGGTGCTGGGTGATCAGTGCTCAGGGTGCTGGGTGCTCAGTGCTCAGGGTGCTGGGTGCTCAGTGCTCGGGGTGCTGGGTGCTCAGTACTCAGGGTGCTGGGTGCTAAGTGCTCAGGGTGCTGGGTGCTCAGTGCTCGGGGCGCTGGGTGCTCAGTGCTCGGGGTGCTCGGAGCTCAGTACTCAGGGTGCTGGGTGCTCAGTGCTGGGGGTGATCGGTGCTCAGTACTCAGGGTGCTGGGTGCTCAGTGCTCGGGGTGCTCGGTGCTCAGTACGTTGGGTGCTCACTACTCAGGGTGCTGGGAGCTCAGTGCTCGGGGTGATCGGTGCTCAGTACTCAGGGTGCTGGGTGCTCAGTGCTCGGGGTGCTCGGTGCTCAGTACGTTGGGTGCTCACTACTCAGGGTGCTGGGTGCTCAGTTCTCAGGGTGCTGGGTGCTCAGTACTCAGGGTGCTGGGTGCTCAGTACTCAGGGTGCTCAGTGCTTGGGGTGTTGGGTGCTCAGTACTCAGGGTGCTGGGTGCTCAGTGCTCAGGGTGCTGGGTGCTCAGTACTCAGGGTGCTGGGTGCTCAGTACTCGGGTGCTGGGTGCTCAGTGCTCAGGGTGCTGGGTGCTCAGTGCTCGGGGTGCTGGGTGCTCAGTGCTCAGTACTCAGGGTGCTGGGTGCAAAGTGCTCGGGGTGCTGGGTGCTCAGTGCTCAGTACTCAGGGTGCTGGGTGCTCAGTGCTCGGGGTGCAGTGTGCTCAGTGCTCAGGGTGCTGGGTGCTCAGTGCTCGGGGTGCTGGGTGCTCAGTGCTCAGTACTCAGGGTGCTGGGTGCTCAGTGCTCGGGGTGCTGGGTGCTCAGTGCTCAGTACTCAGGGTGCTGGGTGCTCAGTGCTCAGGGTGCTGAGTGTTCAGTGCTCGGGGTGCTGGGTGCTCAGTACTCAGGGTGCTGGGTGCTCAGTACTCCGGGTGCTGGGTGCTCAGTTCTCGGGGTGCTCGGTGCTCAGTACTCAGTGCTCAGGGTGCTCAGTGCTCAGTGCTCAGGGTGCTGGGTGTTCAGTACTCAGGGTCCTCGGTGCTCAGTACTCAGGGTGCTGGGTGCTCAGTGCTCAGGATGCTGGGTGCTCAGTACTCCGGGTGCTGGGTGCTCAGTTCTCGGGGTGCTCGGTGCTCAGTACTCAGTGCTCAGGGTGCTCAGTGCTCAGTACTCAGGGTGCTGGGTGCTCAGTACTCAGGGTGCTCAGTGCTTGGGGTGCTGGGTGCTCAGTACTCAGGGTGCTCAGTGCTTGGGGTGTTGGGTGCTCAGTCCTCAGGGTGCTGGGTGCTCAGTACTCAGGGTGCTGGGTTCTCAGTACTCAGGGTGCTCAGTGCTTGCGGTGCTGGGTGCTCAGTACTCAGGGTGCTGGGTGCTCAGTACTCAGGGTGCTGGGTGCTCAGTACTCAGGGTGCTGGGTGCTCAGTGCTCGGGGTGCTGGGTGCTCAGTGCTCGGGGTGCTGGGTGCTCAGTGCTCGCGGTGCTGGATGCTCAGTGCTCAGGGTGCTGGATGCTCAGTGCTCAGGGTGCTGGGTGCTCAGTGCTCAGGGTGCTGGGTGCTCAGTGCTCGGGGTGCTGGGTGCTCAGTGCTCGAGGTGCTCAGTACTCAGGGTGCTGCGTGTTCAGTGCTCAGGGTGCTGGATGCTCAGTACTCAGGGTGCTGGGTGCTCAGTACACAGGGGGCTGGGTGCTCAGTACTCGGCTGCTGGGTGCTCAGTGATCAGGGTGCTGGGTGCTCAGTGCTCGGGGTGCTGGGTGCTCAGTGCTCAGTACTCAGGGTGCTGGGTGCTCAGTGCTCGGGATGCTGGATGCTCAGTGCTCAGTACTCAGGGTGCTGGGTGCTCAGTGCTCGGGGTGCTGGGTGCTCAGTACTCAGCGTGCTGGGTGTTCAGTACTCAGGGAGCTGGGTGCTCAGTGCTCAGGGTGCTGGGTGCTCAGTTCTCGGGGTGCTGGGTGCTCAGTGCTCAGTACTCAGGGTGCTGGGTGCTCAGTGCTCAGGGTGCTGCGTGCTCAGTACTCGGGGTGCTGGGTGCTCAGTGCTCAGGGTGCTGGGTGCTCAGTGCTCAGGGTGCTGGGTGCTCAGTACTCAGTGCTCAGGATGCTGGGTGCTCAGTGCTCGGGCTGCTGGGTGCTCAGTGCTCAGGGTGCTGGGTGCTCAGTACTCAGGGTGCTGGGTTCTCAGTACTCAGGGTGCTGGGTGCACAGTGCTAGGGGTGCTGGGTGCTCAGTGCTCGGGGTCTGGGTGCTCAGTACTCAGGGTGCTGGGTGCTCAGTACTCAGGGTGCTGGGTGCTCAGTGCTCAGGGTGCTGGGTGCTCAGTGCTCTGGGTGCTGGGTGCTCAGTGCTCAGGGTGCTCATTGCTCAGGGTGCTGGGTGCTCAGTACTCAGGGTGCTGGGTGCTCAGTGCTCAGGGTGCTCGGTGATCGGGGCGCTGGGTGCTCAGTGCTCGGGGTGCTCGGAGCTCAGTACTCAGGGTGCTGGGTGCTCAGTGCTCGGGGTGCTCGGTGCTCAGTCCTCAGGGTGCTGGGTGCTCAGTGCTCGGGGTGCTCGGTGCTCAATACGTTGGGTGCTCACTACTCAGGGTGCTGGGTGCTCAGTGCTCGGGGTGCTGGGTGCTCAGTACTCAGGGTGCTGGGTGCTCACTACTCGGGGTGCTGGGTGCTCAGTACTCAGGGTGCTCGGTGCTCAGTACTCAGGGTGCTGGGTGCTCAGTACTCGGCTGCTGGGTGGTCATTGCTCAGGGTGCTGGGTGCTCAGTGCTCAGTACTCAGGGTGCTGGGTGCTCAGTGCTCGGGTTGCTGGGTGCTCAGTGCTCAGTACTCAGGGTGCTGGGTGCTCAGTGCTCGGGGTGCTGGGTCCTCAGTACTCAGCGTGCTGGGTGTTCAGTACTCAGGGAGATGGGTGCTCAGTGCTCAGGGTGCTGGGTGCTCAGTTCTCGGGTAGCTCGGTGCTCAGTACTCAGTGCTCAGGGTGCTCAGTGCTCAGTGCTAAGGGTGCTGGGTGTTCAGTACTCAGGGTGCTGGGTGCTCAGTACTCGTGGTGCTGGGTGCTCAGTACTCAGGGTGCTGGGTGCTCAGTGCACAGGGTGCTGGGTGCTCAGTACTCGGGTGCTGGGTGCTCAGTGCTCAGGGTGCTGGGTGCTCAGTGCTCGGGGTGCTGGGTGCTCAGTGCTCAGTACTCAGGGTGCTGGGTGCAAAGTGCTCGGGGTGCTGGGTGCTCAGTGCTCAGTACTCAGGGTGCTGGGTGCTCAGTGCTCAGGGTGCAGTGTGCTCAGTGCTCAGGGTGCTGGGTGCTCAGTGCTCGGGGTGCTGGGTGCTCAGTGCTCAGTACTCAGGGTGCTGGGTGCTCAGTGCTCGGGGTGCTGGGTGCTCAGTGCTCAGTACTCAGGGTGTTGGGTGCTCAGTGCTCAGGGTGCTGAGTGTTCAGTGCTCGGGGTGCTGGGTGCTCAGTACTCAGGGTGCTGGGTGCTCAGTACTCCGGGTGCTGGGTGCTCAGTTCTCGGGGTGCTCGGTGCTCAGTACTCAGTGCTCAGGGTGCTCAGTGCTCAGTGCTCAGGGTGCTGGGTGTTCAGTACTCAGGGTGATGGGTGCTCAGTACTCAGGGTGCTGGGTGCTCAGTGCTCAGGGTGCTGGGTGCTCAGTACTCGGGGTGCTCGGTGCTCAGTGCTCTGGGTGCTGGGTGAACAGTACTCAGGGTGCTGGGTGCTCAGTGCTCAGGGTGCTCGGTGCTCAGTACTCGGGGTGCTGGGTGTTCATTCTCGGGGTGCTGGGTGCTCAGTGCTCTTGGTGCTGGGTGCTCAGTACTCAGGGTGCTGGGTGCTCAGTGCTCAGGGTGCTGGGTGCTCAGTGCTCGGGGTGCTGGGTGCTCAGTACTCAGGGTGCTGGGTGCTAAGTGCTCAGGGTGCTGGGTGCTCAGTGCTCGGGGCGCTGGGTGCTCAGTGCTCGGGGTGCTCGGAGCTCAGTACTCAGGGTGCTGGGTGCTCAGTGCTGGGGGTGATCGGTGCTCAGTACTCAGGGTGCTGGGTGCTCAGTGCTCGAGGTGCTCGGTGCTCAGTACGTTGGGTGCTCACTACTCAGGGTGCTGGGTGCTCAGTGCTCGGGGTGATCGGTGCTCAGTACTCAGGGTGCTGGGTGCTCAGTGCTCGGGGTGCTCGGAGCTCAGTACTCAGGGTGCTGGGTGCTCAGTGCTGGGGATGATCGGTGCTCAGTACTCAGGGTGCTGGGTGCTCAGTGCTCGGGGTGCTCGGTGCTCAGTACGTTGGGTGCTCACTACTCAGGGTGCTGGGTGCTCAGTTCTCAGGGTGCTGGGTGCTCAGTACTCAGGGTGCTGGGTGCTCAGTACTCAGGGTGCTCAGTGCTTGGGGTGTTGGGTGCTCAGTACTCAGGGTGCTGGGTGCTCAGTGCTCAGGGTGCTGGGTGCTCAGTACTCAGGGTGCTGGGTGCTCAGTACTCGGGTGCTGGGTGCTCAGTGCTCAGGGTGCTGGGTGCTCAGTGCTCGGGGTGCTGGGTGCTCAGTGCTCAGTACTCAGGGTGCTGGGTGCAAAGTGCTCGGGGTGCTGGGTGCTCAGTGCTCAGTACTCAGGGTGCTGGGTGCTCAGTGCTCGGGGTGCAGTGTGCTCAGTGCTCAGGGTGCTGGGTGCTCAGTGCTCGGGGTGCTGGGTGCTCAGTGCTCAGTACTCAGGGTGCTGGGTGCTCAGTGCTCGGGGTGCTGGGTGCTCAGTGCTCAGTACTCAGGGTGCTGGGTGCTCAGTGCTCAGGGTGCTGAGTGTTCAGTGCTCGGGGTGCTGGGTGCTCAGTACTCAGGGTGCTGGGTGCTCAGTACTCCGGGTGCTGGGTGCTCAGTTCTCGGGGTGCTCGGTGCTCAGTACTCAGTGCTCAGGGTGCTCAGTGCTCAGTGCTCAGGGTGCTGGGTGTTCAGTACTCAGGGTCCTAGGTGCTCAGTACTCAGGGTGCTGGGTGCTCAGTGCTCAGGGTGCTGGGTGCTCAGTACTCAGGGTGCTGGGTGTTCAGTGCTCAGGGTGCTGGGTGCTCAGTACTCAGGGTGCTGGGTGCTCAGGGCTCAGCGTGCTGGGTGCTCAGTTCTCAGGGTGCTGGGAGCTCAGTGCTCAGGGTGATCGGTGCTGAGTACTCAGGGTGCTCATTACTCAGGGTGCTGGGTGCTCAGTGCTCAGGGTGCTGGGTGCTCAGTACTCAGGGTGCTTGGTGCTCAGTGCTCGGGGTTCTGTGTGCTCAGTGCTCAGGGTGATCGGTGCTCAGTACTCAGGGTGCTGGGTGCTCAGTGCTCAGGGTGCTGGGTGCTCAGTCCTCAGGGTGCTCAGTGCTCAGGGTGCTGGGTGCTCAGTGCTCGGGGTGCTCGGTGCTCAGTACCCAGTGCTCAGGGTGCTCAGTGCTCAGTGCTAAGGGTGCTGGGTGTTCAGTACTCAGGGTGCTGGGTGCTCAGTACTCGTGGTGCTGGGTGCTCAGTACTCAGGGTGCTGGGTGCTCAGTGCACAGGGTGCTGGGTGCTCAGTACTCGGGTGCTGGGTGCTCAGTGCTCAGGGTGCTGGGTGCTCAGTGCTCGGGGTGCTGGGTGCTCAGTGCTCAGTACTCAGGGTGCTGGGTGCAAAGTGCTCGGGGTGCTGGGTGCTCAGTGCTCAGTACTCAGGGTGCTGGGTGCTCAGTGCTCAGGGTGCAGTGTGCAGAGTGCTCAGGGTGCTGGGTGCTCAGTGCTCGGGGTGCTGGGTGCTCAGTGCTCAGTACTCAGGGTGCTGGGTGCTCAGTGCTCGGGGTGCTGGGTGCTCAGTGCTCAGTACTCAGGGTGTTGGGTGCTCAGTGCTCAGGGTGCTGAGTGTTCAGTGCTCGGGGTGCTGGGTGCTCAGTACTCAGGGTGCTGGGTGCTCAGTACTCCGGGTGCTGGGTGCTCAGTTCTCGGGGTGCTCGGTGCTCAGTGCTCTGGGGGCTGGGTGAACAGTACTCAGGGTGCTGGGTGCTCAGTGCTCAAGGTGCTCGGTGCTCAGTACTCGGGGTGCTGGGTGTTCATTCTCGGGGTGCTGGGTGCTCAGTGCTCTTGGTGCTGGGTGCTCAGTACTCAGGGTGCTGGGTGCTCAGTGCTCAGGGTGCTGGGTGCTCAGTGCTCGGGGTGCTGGGTGCTCAGTACTCAGGGTGCTGGGTGCTAAGTGCTCAGGGTGCTGGGTGCTCAGTGCTCGGGGCGCTGGGTGCTCAGTGCTCGGGGTGCTCGGAGCTCAGTACTCAGGGTGCTGGGTGCTCAGTGCTGGGGGTGATCGGTGCTCAGTACTCAGGGTGCTGGGTGCTCAGTGCTCGGGGTGCTCGGTGCTCAGTACGTTGGGTGCTCACTACTCAGGGTGCTGGGTGCTCAGTTCTCAGGGTGCTGGGTGCTCAGTACTCAGGGTGCTGGGTGCTCAGTACTCAGGGTGCTCAGTGCTTGGGGTGTTGGGTGCTCAGTACTCAGGGTGCTGGGTGCTCAGTGCTCAGGGTGCTGGGTGCTCAGTACTCAGGGTGCTGGGTGCTCAGTACTCGGGTGCTGGGTGCTCAGTGCTCAGGGTGCTGGGTGCTCAGTGCTCGGGGTGCTGGGTGCTCAGTGCTCAGTACTCAGGGTGCTGGGTGCAAAGTGCTCGGGGTGCTGGGTGCTCAGTGCTCAGTACTCAGGGTGCTGGGTGCTCAGTGCTCGGGGTGCAGTGTGCTCAGTGCTCAGGGTGCTGGGTGCTCAGTGCTCGGGGTGCTGGGTGCCCAGTGCTCAGTACTCAGGGTGCTGGGTGCTCAGTGCTCGGGGTGCTGGGTGCTCAGTGCTCAGTACTCAGGGTGCTGGGTGCTCAGTGCTCAGGGTGCTGAGTGTTCAGTGCTCGGGGTGCTGGGTGCTCAGTACTCAGGGTGCTGGGTGCTCAGTACTCCGGGTGCTGGGTGCTCAGTTCTCGGGGTGCTCGGTGCTCAGTACTCAGTGCTCAGGGTGCTCAGTGCTCAGTGCTAAAGGTGCTGGGTGTTCAGTACTCAGGGTGCTGGGTGCTCAGTACTCGTGGTGCTGGGTGCTCAGTACTCAGGGTGCTGGGTGCTCAGTGCACAGGGTGCTGGGAGCTCAGTACTCGGGTGCTGGGTGCTCAGTGCTCAGGGTGCTGGGTGCTCAGTGCTCGGGGTGCTGGGTGCTCAGTGCTCAGTACTCAGGGTGCTGGGTGCAAAGTGCTCGGGGTGCTGGGTGCTCAGTGCTCAGTACTCAGGGTGCTGGGTGCTCAGTGCTCAGGGTGCAGTGTGCTGAGTGCTCAGGGTGCTGGGTGCTCAGTGCTCGGGGTGCTGGGTGCTCAGTGCTCAGTACTCAGGGTGCTGGGTGCTCAGTGCTCGGGGTGCTGGGTGCTCAGTGCTCAGTACTCAGGGTGTTGGGTGCTCAGTGCTCAGGGTGCTGAGTGTTCAGTGCTCGGGGTGCTGGGTGCTCAGTACTCAGGGTGCTGGGTGCTCAGTACTCCGGGTGCTGGGTGCTCAGTTCTCGGGGTGCTCGGTGCTCAGTACTCAGTGCTCAGGGTGCTCAGTGCTCAGTGCTCAGGGTGCTGGGTGTTCAGTACTCAGGGTGATGGGTGCTCAGTACTCAGGGTGCTGGGTGCTCAGTGCTCAGGGTGCTGGGTGCTCAGTACTCGGGGTGCTCGGTGCTCAGTGCTCTGGGTGCTGGGTGAACAGTACTCAGGGTGCTGGGTGCTCAGTGCTCAAGGTGCTCGGTGCTCAGTACTCGGGGTGCTGGGTGTTCATTCTCGGGGTGCTGGGTGCTCAGTGCTCTTGGTGCTGGGTGCTCAGTACTCAGGGTGCTGGGTGCTCAGTGCTCAGGGTGCTGGGTGCTCAGTGCTCGGGGTGCTGGGTGCTCAGTACTCAGGGTGCTGGGTGCTAAGTGCTCAGGGTGCTGGGTGCTCAGTGCTCGGGGCGCTGGGTGCTCAGTGCTCGGGGTGCTCGGAGCTCAGTACTCAGGGTGCTGGGTGCTCAGTGCTGGGGGTGATCGGTGCTCAGTACTCAGGGTGCTGGGTGCTCAGTGCTCGGGGTGCTCGGTGCTCAGTACGTTGGGTGCTCACTACTCAGGGTGCTGGGTGCTCAGTTCTCAGGGTGCTGGGTGCTCAGTACTCAGGGTGCTGGGTGCTCAGTACTCAGGGTGCTCAGTGCTTGGGGTGTTGGGTGCTCAGTACTCAGGGTGCTGGGTGCTCAGTGCTCAGGGTGCTGGGTGCTCAGTACTCAGGGTGCTGGGTGCTCAGTACTCGGGTGCTGGGTGCTCAGTGCTCAGGGTGCTGGGTGCTCAGTGCTCGGGGTGCTGGGTGCTCAGTGCTCAGTACTCAGGGTGCTGGGTGCAAAGTGCTCGGGGTGCTGGGTGCTCAGTGCTCAGTACTCAGGGTGCTGGGTGCTCAGTGCTCGGGGTGCAGTGTGCTCAGTGCTCAGGGTGCTGGGTGCTCAGTGCTCGGGGTGCTGGGTGCTCAGTGCTCAGTACTCAGGGTGCTGGGTGCTCAGTGCTCGGGGTGCTGGGTGCTCAGTGCTCAGTACTCAGGGTGCTGGGTGCTCAGTGCTCAGGGTGCTGAGTGTTCAGTGCTCGGGGTGCTGGGTGCTCAGTACTCAGGGTGCTGGGTGCTCAGTACTCCGGGTGCTGGGTGCTCAGTTCTCGGGGTGCTCGGTGCTCAGTACTCAGTGCTCAGGGTGCTCAGTGCTCAGTGCTCAGGGTGCTGGGTGTTCAGTACTCAGGGTCCTGGGTGCTCAGTACTCAGGGTGCTGGGTGCTCAGTGCTCAGGGTGCTGGGTGCTCAGTACTCAGGGTACTGGGTGTTCAGTGCTCAGGGTGCTGGGTGCTCAGTACTCAGGGTGCTGGGTGCTCAGGGCTCAGCGTGCTGGGTGCTCAGTTCTCAGGGTGCTGGGAGCTCAGTGCTCAGGGTGATCGGTGCTCAGTACTCAGGGTGCTCATTACTCAGGGTGCTGGGTGCTCAGTGCTCAGGGTGCTGGGTGCTCAGTACTCAGGGTGCTTGGTGCTCAGTGCTCGGGATTCTGTGTGCTCAGTGCTCAGGGTGATCGGTGCTCAGTACTCAGGGTGCTGGGTGCTCAGTGCTCAGGGTGCTGGGTGCTCAGTCCTCAGGGTGCTCAGTGCTCAGGGTGCTGGGTGCTCAGTGCTCGGGGTGCTCGGTGCTCAGTACTCAGGGTGCTGAGTGCTCAGTACTCAGGGTGCTGGGTGCTCAGTACTCAGGGTGCTGGGTGCTCAGTGCTCAGGGTGCTGGGTGATCAGTGCTCAGGGTGCTGGGTGCTCAGTGCTCAGGTTGCTGGGTGCTCAGTGCTCGGGGTGCTGGGTGCTCAGTGCTCAGGGTGCTCGGTGCTCAGTACTCGGGGTGCTGGGTGTTCAGTACTCAGGGTGCTGGGTGCTCAGTGCTCAGGGTGCTGGGTGCCCAGTACTCGGGTGCTGGGTGCTCAGTGCTCAGGGTGCTGGGTGCTCAGTGCTCGGGGTGCTGGGTGCTCAGTGCTCAGTACTCAGGGTGCTGGGTGCTCAGTGCTCGGGGTGCAGGTTGCTCAGTGCTCAGGGTGCTGGGTGCTCAGTGCTCGGGGTGCTGGGTGCTCAGTGCTCAGTACTCAGGGTGCTGGGTGCTCAGTGCTCGGGGTGCTGGGTGCTCAGTGCTCAGTACTCAGGGTGCTGGGTGCTCAGTGCTCAGGGTGCTGGGTGCTCAGTGCTCGGGGTGCTGGGTGCTCAGTACTCAGGGTGCTGGGTGCTCAGTACTCCGGGTGCTGGGTGCTCAGTTCTCGGGGTGCTCGGTGCTCAGTATTCAGTGCTCAGGGTGCTCAGTGCTCAGTGCTCAGGGTGCTGGGTGTTCAGTACTCAGGGTGCTGGGTGCTCAGTACTCAGGGTGCTGGGTGCTCAGTGTTCAGGGTGCTGGGTGCTCAGTACTCGGGGTGCTCGGTGCTCAGTGCTCAGGGTGCTGGGTGCTCAGTACTCAGGGTGCTGGGTGCTCAGTGCTCAGGGTGCTCGGTGCTCAGTACTCGGGGTGCTGGGTGCTCATTCTCGGGGTGCTGGGTGCTCAGTGCTCGGGGTGCTTGGTGCTCAGTACTCAGGGTGCTGGGTGCTCAGTGCTCAAGTTGCTGGGTGCTCAGTACTCAGGGTGCTGGGTGCTCAGTGCTCAGGGTGCTGGGTGCTCAGTACTCAGGGTTCTGGGTGCTCAGTGCTCAGCGTGCTGGGTGCTCAGTACTCAGGGTGCTGGGAGCTCAGTGCTCAGGGTGATGGGTGCTCAGTACTCAGGGTGCTCATTACTCAGGGTGCTGGGTGCTCAGTGCTCGGGGTGCTGGGTGCTCAGTACTCAGGGTGCTGGGTGCTCAGTGCTCGGGGTTCTGGGTGCTCAGTGCTCAGGGTGATCGGTGCTCAGTACTCAGGGTGCTGGGTGCTCAGTGCTCAGGGTGCTCGGTGCTCAGTGCTCAGGGTGCTGGGTGCTCAGTACTCGGGGTGCTGGGTGTTCAGTACTCAGGGTGCTGGGAGCTCAGTACTCGGGTGCTGGGTGCTCAGTGCTCAGGGTGCTCGGTGCTCAGTGCTCAGGGTGCTGGGTGCTCAGTACTCAGGGTGCTGGGTGCTCAGTGCTCAGGGTGCTGGGTGCTTAGTACTCGGGTGCTGGGTGCTCAGTGCTCGGGGTGCTGGGTGCTCAGTGCTCAGGGTGCTGGGTGCTCAGTGCTCGGGGTGCTGGGTGCTCAGTCTCGGGGTTCTGGGTGCTCAGTGCTCGAGGTGCTCAGTACTCAGGGTGCTGGGTGCTCAGTGCTCAGGGTGCTCGGTGCTCAGTGCTCAGGGTGCTGGGTGCTCAGTACTCGGGGTGCTGGGTGTTCAGTACTCAGGGTGCTGGGTGCTCAGTACTCGGGTGCTGGGTGCTCAGTGCTCAGGGTGCTGGGTGCTCAGTACTCAGGGTGCTGAATGCTCAGTGCTCAGGGTGCTGGATGCTCAGTGCTCAGGGTGCTGGGTGCTCAGTGCTCGGGCTGCTGGGTGCTCAGTGCTCAGGGTGCTGGATGCTCAGTGCTCAGGGTGCTGGGTGCTCAGTGCTCGGGGTGCTGGGTGCTCAGTCTCGGGGTTCTGGGTGCTCAGTGCTCGAGGTGCTCAGTACTCAGGGTGCTGCGTGTTCAGTGCTCAGGGTGCTGGGTGCTCAGTACTCGGGTGCTGGGTGCTCAGTGCTCAGGGTGCTGGGTGCTCAGTGCTCGGGGTGCTGGGTGCTCAGTACTCAGGGTGCTGGGTGCTCAGTGCTCGGGGTGCAGGGTGCTCAGTGCTCAGGGTGCTGGGTGCTCAGTGCTCGGGGTGCTGGGTGCTCAGTGCTCAGTACTCAGGGTGCTGGGTGCTCAGTGCTCGAGGTGCTGGGTGCTCAGTGCTCAGTACTCAGGGTGCTGGGTGCTCAGCGCTCAGGGTGCTGGGTGCTCAGTGCTCGGGGTGCTGGGTGCTCAGTACTCAGGGTGCTGGGTGCTCAGTACTCCGGGTTCTGGGTGCTCAGTTCTCGGGGTGCTCGGTGCTCAGTACTCAGTGCTCAGGGTGCTCAGTGCTCAGTGCTCAGGGTGCTGGGTGTTCAGTACTCAGGGTGCTGGGTGCTCAGTACTCAGGGTGCTGGGTGCTCAGTGCTCAGGGTGCTGGGTGCTCAGTGCTCGGGGTGCTGGGTGCTCAGTGCTCAGTACTCAGGGTGCTGGGTGCAAAGTGCTCGGGGTGCTGGGTGCTCAGTACTCAGGGTGCTGGGTGCTCAGTGCTCAGGGTGCAGTGTGCTCAGTGCTCAGGGTGCTGGGTGCTCAGTGCTCGGGGTGCTGGGTGCTCAGTGCTCAGTACTCAGGGTGCTGGCTGCTCAGTGCTCGGGGTGCTGGGTGCTCAGTGCTCAGTACTAAGGGTGCTGGGTGCTCAGTGCTCAGGGTGCTGAGTGTTCAGTGCTCGGGGTGCTGGGTGCTCAGTACTCAGGGTGCTGGGTGCTCAGTACTCCGGGTGCTGGGTGCTCAGTTCTCGGGGTGCTCGGTGCTCAGTACTCAGTGCTCAGGGTGCTCAGTGCTCAGTGCTCAGGGTGCTGGGTGTTCAGTACTCAGGGTGCTGGGTGCTCAGTACTCAGGGTGCTGGGTGCTCAGTGCTCAGGGTGCTGGGTGCTCAGTACTCGGGGTGCTCGGTGCTCAGTGCTCAGGGTGCTGGGTGAACAGTACTCAGGGTGCTGGGTGCTCAGTGCTCAGGGTGCTCGGTGCTCAGTACTCGGGGTGCTGGGTGTTCATTCTCGGGGTGCTGGGTGCTCAGTGCTCTTGGTGCTGGGTGCTCAGTACTCAGGGTGCTGGGTGCTCAGTGCTCAGGGTGCTGGGTGCTCAGTACTCAGGGTGCTGGGTGTTCAGTGCTCAGGGTGCTGGGTGCTCAGTACTCAGGGTGCTGGGCGCTCAGTGCTCAGCGTGCTGGGTGCTCAGTTCTCAGGGTGCTGGGAGCTCAGTGCTCAGGGTGATCGGTGCTCAGTACTCAGGGTGCTCATTACTCAGGGTGCTGGGTGCTCAGTGCTCAGGGTGCTGGGTGCTCAGTACTCAGGGTGCTTGGTGCTCAGTGCTTGGGGTTCTGTGTGCTCAGTGCTCAGGGTGATCGGTGCTCAGTACTCAGGGTGCTGGGTGCTCAGTGCTCAGGGTGCTGGGTGCTCAGTCCTCAGGATGCTCAGTGCTCAGGGTGCTGGGTGCTCAGTGCTCGGGGTGCTCGGTGCTCAGTACTCAGGGTGCTGAGTGCTCAGTCCTCAGGGTGCTGGGTGCTCAGTACTCAGGGTGCTGGGTGCTCAGTGCTCAGGGTGCTGGGTGATCAGTGCTCAGGGTGCTGGGTGCTCAGTGCTCAGGGTGCTGGGTGCTCAGTGCTCGGGGTGCTGGGTGCTCAGTACTCAGGGTGCTGGGTGCTAAGTGCTCAGGGTGCTGGGTGCTCAGTGCTCGGGGCGCTGGGTGCTCAGTGCTCGGGGTGCTCGGAGCTCAGTACTCAGGGTGCTGGGTGCTCAGTGCTGGGGGTGATCGGTGCTCAGTACTCAGGGTGCTGGGTGCTCAGTGCTCGGGGTGATCGGTGCTCAGTACGTTGGGTGCTCACTACTCAGGGTGCTGGGTGCTCAGTGCTCGGGGTGATCAGTGCTCAGTACTCAGGGTGCTGGGTGCTCAGTGCTCGGGGTGCTCGGTGCTCAGTACGTTGGGTGCTCACTACTCAGGGTGCTGGGTGCTCAGTTCTCAGGGTGCTGGGTGCTCAGTACTCAGGGTGCTGGGTGCTCAGTACTCAGGGTGCTCAGTGCTTGTGGTGTTGGGTGCTCAGTACTCAGGGTGCTGGATGCTCAGTGCTCAGGGTGCTGGGTGCTCAGTACTCAGGGTGCTGGGTGCTCAGTACTCGGGTGCTGGGTGCTCAGTGCTCAGGGTGCTGGGTGCTCAGTGCTCGGGGTGCTGGGTGCTCAGTGCTCAGTACTCAGGGTGCTGGGTGCAAAGTGCTCGGGGTGCTGGGTGCTCAGTGCTCAGTACTCAGGGTGCTGGGTGCTCAGTGCTCGGGGTGCAGTGTGCTCAGTGCTCAGGGTGCTGGGTGCTCAGTGCTCGGGGTGCAGTGTGCTCAGTGCTCAGGGTGCTGGGTTCTCAGTGCTCGGGGTGCTGGGTGCTCAGTTCTCGGGGTGCTCGGTGCTCAGTACTCAGTGCTCAGGGTGCTCAGTGCTCAGTACTCAGGGTGCTGGGTGCTCAGTGCTCGGGGTGCTGGGTGCTCAGTGCTCAGTACTCAGGGTGCTGGGTGCTCAGTGCTCAGGGTGCTGAGTGTTCAGTGCTCGGGGTGCTGGGTGCTCAGTACTCAGGGTGCTGGGTGCTCAGTACTCCGGGTGCTGGGTGCTCAGTTCTCGGGGTGCTCGGTGCTCAGTACTCAGTGCTCAGGGTGCTCAGTGCTCAGTGCTCAGGGTGCTGGGTGTTCAGTACTCAGGGTGCTGGGTGCTCAGTACTCAGGGTGCTGGGTGCTCAGTGCTCAGGGTGCTGGGTGCTCAGTACTCAGGGTGCTGGGTGTTCAGTGCTCAGGGTGCTGGGTGCTCAGTGCTCAGCGTGCTGGGTGCTCAGTTCTCAGGGTGCTGGGAGCTCAGTGCTCAGGGTGATCGGTGCTCAGTACTCAGGGTGCTCATTACTCAGGGTGCTGGGTGCTCAGTGCTCAGGGTGCTGGGTGCTCAGTACTCAGGGTGCTTGGTGCTCAGTGCTCGGGGTTCTGTGTGCTCAGTGCTCAGGGTGATCGGTGCTCAGTACTCAGGGTGCTGGGTGCTCAGTGCTCAGGGTGCTGGGTGCTCAGTCCTCAGGGTGCTCAGTGCTCAGGGTGCTGGGTGCTCAGTGCTCGGGGTGCTCGGTGCTCAGTACTCAGGGTGCTGAGTGCTCAGTACTCAGGGTGCTGGGTGCTCAGTGCTCAGGGTGCTGGGTGATCAGTGCTCAGTTTGCTGGGTGCTCAGTGCTCAGGGTGCTGGGTGCTCAGTGCTCGGGGTGCTGGGTGCTCAGTGCTCAGGGTGCTCGGTGCTCAGTACTCGGGGTGCTGGGTGTTCAGTACTCAGGGTGCTGGGTGCTCAGTTCTCGGGGTGCTCGGTGCTCAGTACTCAGTGCTCAGGGTGCTCAGTGCTCAGTGCTCAGGGTGCTGGGTGTTCAGTACTCAGGGTGCTGGGTGCTCAGTGCTCAGGGTGCTGGGTGCTCAGTGCTCGGGGTGCTGGGTGCTCAGTACTCAGGGTGCTGGGTGCTAAGTGCTCAGGGTGCTGGGTGCTCAGTGCTCGGGGCGCTGGGTGCTCAGTGCTCGGGGTGCTCGGAGCTCAGTACTCAGGGTGCTGGGTGCTCAGTGCTGGGGGTGATCGGTGCTCAGTACTCAGGGTGCTGGGTGCTCAGTGCTCGGGGTGCTCGGTGCTCAGTACGTGGGGTGCTCACTACTCAGGGTGCTGGGTGCTCAGTGCTCGGGGTGATCGGTGCTCAGTACTCAGGGTGCTGGGTGCTCAGTGCTCGGGGTGCTCGGAGCTCAGTACTCAGGGTGCTGGGTGCTCAGTGCTGGGGGTGATCGGTGCTCAGTACTCAGGGTGCTGGGTGCTCAGTGCTCGGGGTGCTCGGTGCTCAGTACGTTGGGTGCTCACTACTCAGGGTGCTGGGTGCTCAGTTCTCAGGGTGCTGGGTGCTCAGTACTCAGGGTGCTGGGTGCTCAGTACTCAGGGTGCTCAGTGCTTGGGGTGTTGGGTGCTCAGTACTCAGGGTGCTGGGTGCTCAGTGCTCAGGGTGCTGGGTGCTCAGTACTCAGGGTGCTGGGTGCTCAGTACTCGGGTGCTGGGTGCTCAGTGCTCAGGGTGCTGGGTGCTCAGTGCTCGGGGTGCTGGGTGCTCAGTGCTCAGTACTCAGGGTGCTGGGTGCAAAGTGCTCGGGGTGCTGGGTGCTCAGTGCTCAGTACTCAGGGTGCTGGGTGCTCAGTGCTCGGGGTGCAGTGTGCTCAGTGCTCAGGGTGCTGGGTGCTCAGTGCTCGGGGTGCTGGGTGCTCAGTGCTCAGTACTCAGGGTGCTGGGTGCTTAGTGCTCGGGGTGCTGGGTGCTCAGTGCTCAGGGTGCTGGGTGCTCAGTACTCAGGGTACTGGGTGTTCAGTGCTCAGGGTGCTGGGTGCTCAGTACTCAGGGTGCTGGGTGCTCAGGGCTCAGCGTGCTGGGTGCTCAGTTCTCAGGGTGCTGGGAGCTCAGTGCTCAGGGTGATCGGTGCTCAGTACTCAGGGTGCTCATTACTCAGGGTGCTGGGTGCTCAGTGCTCAGGGTGCTGGGTGCTCAGTACTCAGGGTGCTTGGTGCTCAGTGCTCGGGGTTCTGTGTGCTCAGTGCTCAGGGTGATCGGTGCTCAGTACTCAGGGTGCTGGGTGCTCAGTGCTCAGGGTGCTGGGTGCTCAGTCCTCAGGGTGCTCAGTGCTCAGGGTGCTGGGTGCTCAGTGCTCGGGGTGCTCGGTGCTCAGTACTCAGGGTGCTGAGTGCTCAGGACTCAGGGTGCTGGGTGCTCAGTACTCAGGGTGCTGGGTGCTCAGTGCTCAGGGTGCTGGGTGATCAGTGCTCAGGGTGCTGGGTGCTCAGTGCTCAGGGTGCTGGGTGCTCAGTGCTCGGGGTGCTGGGTGCTCAGTACTCGGGGTGCTCGGTGCTCAGTGCTCAGGGTGCTGGGTGCTCAGTACTCAGGGTGCTGGGTGCTCAGTGCTCAGGGTGCTCGGTGCTCAGTACTCGGGGTGCTGGGTGCTCATTCTCGGGGTGCTGGGTGCTCAGTGCTAGGGGTGCTTGGTGCTCAGTACTCAGGGTGCTGGGTGCTCAGTGCTCAAGTTGCTGGGTGCTCAGTACTCAGGGTGCTGGGTGCTCAGTGCTCAGGGTGCTGGGTGCTCAGTACTCAGGGTTCTGGGTGCTCAGTGCTCAGCGTGCTGGGTGCTCAGTACTCAGGGTGCTGGGAGCTCAGTGCTCAGGGTGATGGGTGCTCAGTACTCAGGTTGCTCATTACTCAGGGTGCTGGGTGCTCAGTGCTCGGGGTGCTGGGTGCTCAGTACTCAGGGTGCTGGGTGCTCAGTGCTCGGGGTTCTGGATGCTCAGTGCTCAGGGTGATCGGTGCTCAGTACTCAGGGTGCTGGGTGCTCAGTGCTCAGGGTGCTCGGTGCTCAGTGCTCAGGGTGCTGGGTGCTCAGTACTCGGGATGCTGGGTGTTCAGTACTCAGGGTGCTGGGTGCTCAGTACTCGGGTGCTGGGTGCTCAGTGCTCAGGGTGCTCGGTGCTCAGTGCTCAGGGTGCTGGGTGCTCAGTACTCAGGGTGCTGGGTGCTCAGTGCTCAGGGTGCTGGGTGCTCAGTACTCGGGTGCTGGGTGTTCAGTGCTCGGGGTGCTGGGTGCTCAGTGCTCGGGGTGCTGGGTGCTCAGTGCTCAGTACTCAGGGTGCTGGGTGCTCAGTGCTCGGGGTGCTGGGTGCTCAGTGCTCAGTACTCAGGGTGCTGGGTGCTCAGTGCTCGGGGTGCAGGGTGCTCAGTGCTCATGGTGCTGGGTGCTCAGTGCTCGGGGTGCTGGGTGCTCAGTGCTCAGTACTCAGGGTGCTGGGTGCTCAGTGCTCGGGGTGCTGGGTGCTCAGTGCTCAGTACTCAGGGTGCTGGGTGCTCAGTGCTCAGGGTGCTGGGTGCTCAGTGCTCGGGGTGCTGGGTGCTCAGTACTCAGGGTGCTGGGTGCTCAGTACTCCGGGTGCTGGGTGCTCAGTTCTCGGGGTGCTCGGTGCTCAGTACTCAGTGCTCAGGGTGCTCAGTGCTCAGTGCTCAGGGTGCTGGGTGTTCAGTACTCAGGGTGCTGGGTGCTCAGTACTCAGGGTGCTGGGTGCTCAGTGCTCAGGGTGCTGTTTGCTCAGTACTCGGGGTGCTCGGTGCTCAGTGCTCAGGGTGCTGGGTGCTCAGTACTCAGGGTGCTGGGTGCTCAGTGCTCAGGGTGCTCGGTGCTCAGTACTCGGGGTGCTGGGTGCTCAGTACTCAGGGTGCTGGGTGCGCAGTGCTCGGGGTGCTGGGTGCTCAGTACTCAGGGTGCTGGGTGCTCAGTGCTCAGGGTGCTGGGTGCTCAGTACTCAGGGTGCTGGGTGCTCAGTGCTCAGGGTGCTGGGTGCTCAGTACTCAGGGTGCTGGGTGCTCAGTGCTCAGCGTGCTGGGTGCTCAGTACTCAGGGTGCTGGGAGCTCAGTGCTCAGGGTGATCGGTGCTCAGTACTCAGGGTGCTCATTACTCAGGGTGCTGGGTGCTCAGTGCTCGGGGTGCTGGGTGCTCAGTACTCAGGGTGCTGGGTGCTCAGTGCTCGGGGTTCTGGGTGCACAGTGCTCAGGGTGATCGGTGCTCAGTACTCAGGGTGCTGGGTGCTCAGTGCTCAGGGTGCTCGGTGCTCAGTGCTCAGGGTGCTGGGTGCTCAGTACTCAGGGTGCTCAGTGCTCAGGGTGCTGGTTGCTCAGTGCTCGGGGTGCTGGGTGCTCATTCCTCAGGGTGCTGGGTGCTCAGTACTCAGGGTGCTGGGTGCTCAGTACTCAGGGTGCTCAGTGCTTGGGGTGCTGGGTGCTCAGTACTCAGGGTGCTCAGTGCTTGGGGTGTTGGGTGCTCAGTCCTCAGGGTGCTGGCTGCACAGTACTCAGGGTGCTGGGTGCTCAGTACTCAGGGTGCTCAGTGCTTGGGGTGCTGGGTGCTCAGTACTCAGGGTGCTCTGTGCTTGGGGTGTTGGGTGCTCAGTACTCAGGGTGCTATGTGCTCAGTGCTCAGGGTGCTGGGTGCTCAGTACTCAGGGTGCTGGGTGCTCAGTACTCAGGGTGCTGGGTGCTCAGTGCTCGGGGTGCTGGGTGCTCAGTACTCAGGGTGCTCTGTGCTTGGGGTGTTGGGTGCTCAGTACTCAGGGTGCTGGGAGCTCAGTGCTCAGGGTGCTGGGTGCTCAGTACTCAGGGTGCTGGGTGCTCAGTGCTCAGGGTGCTGGGTGCTCAGTACTCAGGGTGCTGGGTGCTCAGTACTCAGGGTGCTGGATGCTCAGTGCTCAGGGTGCTGGATGCTCAGTGCTCAGGGTGCTGGGTGCTCAGTGCTCGGGCTGCTGGGTGCTCAGTGCTCAGGGTGCTGGATGCTCAGTGCTCAGGGTGCTGGGTGCTCAGTGCTCGGGGTGCTGGGTGCTCAGTCTCGGGGTTCTGGGTGCTCAGTGCTCGAGGAGCTCAGTACTCAGGGTGCTGCGTGTTCAGTGCTCAGGGTGCTGGGTGCTCAGTACTCGGGTGCTGGGTGCTCAGTGCTCAGGGTGCTGGGTGCTCAGTGCTCGGGGTGCTGGGTGCTCAGTGCTCAGTACTCAGGGTGCTGGGTGCTCAGTGCTCGGGGTGCAGGGTGCTCAGTGCTCAGGGTGCTGGGTGCTCAGTGCTCGGGGTGCTGGGTGCTCAGTGCTCAGTACTCAGGGTGCTGGGTGCTCAGTGCGCGAGGTGCTGGGTGCTCAGTGCTCAGTACTCAGGGTGCTGGGTGCTCAGCGCTCAGGGTGCTGGGTGCTCAGTGCTCGGGGTGCTGGGTGCTCAGTACTCAGGGTGCTGGGTGCTCAGTACTCCGGGTTCTGGGTGCTCAGTTCTCGGGGTGCTCGGTGCTCAGTACTCAGTGCTCAGGGTGCTCAGTGCTCAGTGCTCAGGGTGCTGGGTGTTCAGTACTCAGGGTGCTGGGTGCTCAGTACTCAGGGTGCTGGGTGCTCAGTGCTCAGGGTGCTGGGTGCTCAGTGCTCGGGGTGCTGGGTGCTCAGTGCTCAGTACTCAGGGTGCTGGGTGCAAAGTGCTCGGGGTGCTGGTTGCTCAGTACTCAGGGTGCTGGGTGCTCAGTGCTCAGGGTGCAGTGTGCTCAGTGCTCAGGGTGCTGGGTGCTCAGTGCTCGGGGTGCTGGGTGCTCAGTGCTCAGTACTCAGGGTGCTGGGTGCTCAGTGCTCGGGGTGCTGGGTGCTCAGTGCTCAGTACTCAGGGTGCTGGGTGCTCAGTGCTCAGGGTGCTGAGTGTTCAGTGCTCGGGGTGCTGGGTGCTCAGTACTCAGGGTGCTGGGTGCTCAGTACTCCGGGTGATGGGTGCTCAGTTCTCGGGGTGCTCGGTGCTCAGTACTCAGTGCTCAGGGTGCTCAGTGCTCAGGGTGCTGGGTGTTCAGTACTCAGGGTGCTGGGTGCTCAGTACTCAGGGTGCTGGGTGCTCAGTGCTCAGGGTGCTGGGTGCTCAGTACTCGGGGTGCTCGGTGCTCAGTGCTCAGGGTGCTGGGTGAACAGTACTCAGGGTGCTGGGTGCTCAGTGCTCAGGGTGCTCGGTGCTCAGTACTCGGGGTGCTGGGTGTTCATTCTCGGGGTGCTGGGTGCTCAGTGCTCTTGGTGCTGGGTGCTCAGTACTCAGGGTGCTGGGTGCTCAGTGCTCAGGGTGCTGGGTGCTCAGTACTCAGGGTGCTGGGTGTTCAGTGCTCAGGGTGCTGGGTGCTCAGTACTCAGGGTGCTGGGCGCTCAGTGCTCAGCGTGCTGGGTGCTCAGTTCTCAGGGTGCTGGGAGCTCAGTGCTCAGGGTGCTGGGTGCTCAGTGCTCAGGGTGCTGGGTGCTCAGTCCTCAGGATGCTCAGTGCTCAGGGTGCTGGGTGCTCAGTGCTCGGGGTGCTCGGTGCTCAGTACTCAGGGTGCTGAGTGCTCAGTCCTCAGGGTGCTGGGTGCTCAGTACTCAGGGTGCTGGGTGCTCAGTGCTCAGGGTGCTGTGTGATCAGTGCTCAGGGTGCTGGGTGCTCAGTGCTCAGGGTGCTGGGTGCTCAGTGCTCGGGGTGCTGGGTGCTCAGTACTCAGGGTGCTGGGTTGCTAAGTGCTCAGGGTGCTGGGTGCTCATTGCTCGGGGGCGCTGGGTGCTCAGTGCTCGGGGTGCTCGGAGCTCAGTACTCAGGGTGCTGGGTGCTCAGTGCTGGGGGTGATCGGTGCTCAGTACTCAGGGTGCTGGGTGCTCAGTGCTCGGGGTGCTCGGTGCTCAGTACGTTGGGTGCTCACTACTCAGGGTGCTGGGTGCTCAGTGCTCGGGGTGATCAGTGCTCAGTACTCAGGGTGCTGGGGTGCTCAGTGCTCGGGGGTGCTCGGTGCTCAGTACGTTGGGTGCTCACTACTCAGGGTCGCAGGGTGCTCAGTTCTCAGGGTGCTGGGTGCTCAGTACTCAGGGTGCTGGGTGCTCAGTACTCAGGGTGGCTCAGTGCTTGTGGTGTTGGGGTGCTCAGTACTCAGGGTGCTGGATGCTCAGTGCTCAGGGTGCTGGGTGCTCAGTACTCAGGGTGCTGGGTGCTCAGTACTCGGGTGCTGGGTGCTCAGTGCTCAGGGTGCTGGGTGCTCAGTGCTCGGGGTGCTGGGTGCTCAGTGCTCAGTACTCAGGGTGCTGGGTGCAAAGTGCTCGGGGTGCTGGGTGCTCAGTGCTCAGTACTCAGGGTGCTGGGTGCTCAGTGCTCGGGGTGCAGTGTGCTCAGTGCTCAGGGTGCTGGGTGCTCAGTGCTCGGGGGTGCTGGGTGCTCAGTGCTCAGTACTCAGGGGTGCTGGGTGCTCAGTGCTCGGGGGTGCTGGGTGCTCAGTGCTCAGTACTCAGGGTGCTGGGTGCTCAGTGCTCAGGGTGCTGAGTGTTTCAGTGCTCGGGGTGCTGGGTGCTCAGTACTCAGGGTGCTGGGGGTGCTCAGTACTCCGGGTGCTGGAGTGCTCAGTTCTCGGGGTGCTCGGTGCTCAGTACTCAGTGCTCAGGGGTGCTCAGTGCTCAGTGCTCAGGGTGCTGGGTGTTCAGTACTCAGGGTGCTGGGTGCTCAGTACTCAGGGTGCTGGGTGCTCAGTGCTCAGGGTGCTGGGTGCTCAGTACTCAGGGTGCTGGGTGTTCAGTGCTCAGGGTGCTGGGGTGCTCAGTGCTCAGCGTGCTGGGTGCTCAGTTCTCAGGGTGCTGGGAGCTCAGTGCTCAGGGTGATCGGTGCTCAGTACTCAGGGTGCTCATTACTCAGGGTGCTGGGGTGCTCAGTGCTCAGGGTGCTGGGTGCTCAGTACTCAGGGTGCTTGGTGCTCAGTGCTCGGGGTTCGGTGTGCTCAGTGCTCAGGGTGATCGGGTGCTCAGTACTCAGGGGTGCTGGGTGCTCAGTGCTCAGGGTGCTGGGTGCTCAGTCCTCAGGGTGCTCAGTGCTCAGGGTGCTGGGTGCTCAGTGCTCGGGGGTGCTCGGTGCTCAGTACTCAGGGTGCTGAGTGCTCAGGTACTCAGGGGTGCTGGGTGCTCAGTGCTCAGGGTGCTGGGTGATCAGTGCTCAGGGTGCTGGGTGCTCAGTGCTCAGGGTGCTGGGGTGCTCAGTGCTCGGGTGGTGCTGGAGTGCTCAGTGCTCAGGGTGCTCGGTGCTCAGTACTCGGGGGGTGCTGGGTGTTCAGTACTCAGGGTGCTGGGTGCTCAGTGCTCAGGGTGCTGGGTGCCAGTACTCGGTTGCTGGGTGCTCAGTGCTCAGGGTGCTGGGTGCTCAGTGCTCGGGGTGCTGGGTGCTCAGTGCTCAGTACTCAGGGTGCTGGGTGCTCAGTGCTCGGGGTGCAGGGTGCTCAGTGCTCAGGGTGCTGGGTGCTCAGTGCTCGGGGGTGCTGGGTGCTCAGTGCTCAGTACTCAGGGTGCTGGGGTGCTCAGTGCTCGGGGTGCTGGGGTGCTCAGTGCTCAGTACTCAGGGTGCTGGGTGCTCAGTGCTCGGGGGGTGCTGGGTGCTCAGTGCTCGGGGGTGCTGGGTGCTCAGTACTCAGGGTGCTGGGGTGCTCAGTACTCCGGGTGCTGGGTGCTCAGTTCTCGGGGTGCTCGGTGCTCAGTATTCAGTGCTCAGGGGTGCTCAGTGCTCAGTGCTCAGGGTGCTGGGTGTTCAGTACTCAGGGTGCTGGGTGCTCAGTACTCAGGGTGCTGGGTGCTCAGTGCTCAGGGTGCTGGGTGCTCAGTACTCGGGGGTGCTCGGTGCTCAGTGCTCAGGGTGCTGGGTGCTCAGTACTCAGGGTGCTGGGTGCTCAGTGCTCAGGGTGCTCGGTGCTCAGTACTCGGGGTGCTGGGTGCTCATTCTCGGGGTGCCTGTGTGCTCAGTGCTCGGGGGTTGCTGGGTGCTCAGTACTCAGGGTGCTGGGTGCTCAGTGCTCAGGGTGCTGGGTGCTCAGTACTCAGGGGTGCTGGGTGCTCAGTGCTCAGGGTGCTGGGTGGCTCAGTGCTCAGGGGTGCTGGGTGCTCAGTACTCAGGAGTGCTGGGTGCGCAGTGCTCGGGGTGCTGGGTGCTCAGTACTCAGGGTGCTGGGTGCTCAGTGCTCAGGGTGCTGGGGTGCTCAGTACTCAGGGTGCTGGGTGCTCAGTGCTCAGGGTGCTGGGTGCTCAGTGCTCAGGGTGCTGGGTGCTCAGTGCTCAGCGTGCTGGGTGCTCAGTACTCAGGGTGCTGGGAGCTCAGTGCTCAGGGTGATCGGTGCTCAGTACTCAGGGGTGCTCATTACTCAGGGTGCTGGGTGCTCAGGTGCTCGGGGTGCTGGGGTGCTCAGTACTCAGGGTGCTGGGTGCTCAGTGCTCGGGGTTCTGGGTGCACAGTGCTCAGGGTGATCGGTGCTCAGTACTCAGGGTGCTGGGGTGCTCAGTGCTCAGGGTGCTCGGTGCTCAGTGCTCAGGGTGCTGGGTGCTCAGTACTCAGGGTGCTCAGTGCTCAGGGTGCTGGTTGCTCAGTGCTCGGGGTGCTGGGTGCTCATTCCTCAGGGTGCTGGGGTGCTCAGTACTCAGGGGTGCTGGGTGCTCAGTACTCAGGGTGCTCAGTGCTTGGGGTGCTGGGTGCTCAGTACTCAGGGTGCTCAGTGCTTGGGGGTGTTGGGTGCTCAGTCCTCAGGGTGCTGGCTGCACAGTACTCAGGGTGCTGGGTGCTCAGTACTCAGGTGTGCTCAGTGCTTGGGGTGCTGGGTGCTCAGTACTCAGGGTGCTCTGTGCTTGGGGGTGTTGGGGTGGCTCAGTACTCAGGGTGCTATGTGCTCAGTGCTCAGGGTGCTGGGTGCTCAGTACTCAGGGTGCTGGGTGCTCAGTACTCAGGGTTGCTGGGGTGCTCAGTGCTCGGGGTGCTGGGTGCTCAGTACTCAGGGTGCTCTGTGGCTTGGGGTGTTTGGGTGCTCAGTACTCAGGGTGCTGGGTGCTCAGTGCTCAGGGTGCTGGGGTGCTCAGTACTCAGGGGTGCTGGGTGCTCAGTGCTCAGGGTTGCTGGGTGCTCAGTACTCAGGGTGCTGGGTGCTCAGTACTCAGGGTGCTGGATGCTCAGTGCTCAGGGTGCTGGATGCTCAGTGCTCAGGGTGCTGGGTGCTCAGTGCTCGGGGCTGCTGGGTGCTCAGTGCTCAGGGTGCTGGATGCTCAGTGCTCAGGGTGCTGGGTGCTCAGTGGCTCGGGGTGCTGGGTGCTCAGTCCTCGGGGTTCTGGGTGCTCAGTGCTCGAGGAGCTCAGTACTCAGGGTGCTGCGTGTTCAGTGCTCAGGGTGCTGGGTGCTCAGTACTCGGGTGCTGGGGTGCTCAGTGCTCAGGGTGCTGGGTGCTCAGTGCTCGGGGTGCTGGGGTGCTCAGTGCTCAGTACTCAGGGTGCTGGGTGCTCAGTGCTCGGGGTGCAGGGTGCTCAGTGCTCAGGGTGCTGGGTGCTCAGTGCTCGGGGTGCTGGGTGCTCAGTGCTCAGTACTCAGGGTGCTGGGTGCTCAGTGCGGCGAGGTGCTGGGTGCTCAGTGCTCAGTACTCAGGGTGCTGGGGTGCTCAGCGCCAGGGTGCTGGGTGCTCAGTGCTCGGGGTGCTGGGTGCTCAGTACTCAGGGTGCTGGGTGCTCAGTACTCCGGGGTTCTGGGTGCTCAGTTCTCGGGGTGCTCGGTGCTCAGTACTCAGTGCTCAGGGTGCTCAGTGCTCAGTGCTCAGGGTGCTCGGTGCTCAGTACTCGGGGTGCTGGGTGTTCAGTACTCAGGTGCTGG